>NC_084588.1:44524857-44824857 GCF_033807715.1 Cololabis saira | reverse complement strand
CAGTAACCCCGACGGCCGTCGTGGCGCTAATGAGTCTCATTTCTTATTCTTGCCTCAAGCTCCTTGAACAGAAATAAACATTTATTTTTTTGCCACTTCAGGAGAATTTATATAAAGCAATGAAGTTACCTTTAATACGATTGACTGACAGTGGACTCAGCCAATAGCTAGCCACTATCATTTCATCATCTTTAATCATCATGCTACCTTGCTTAGGGAAGCGATGGGCAATTTGTATTAACCCCGCGGCTGCTAAATGCAGCAATCATTTTTGATTTTGTCATCAAATCAACATGTGTAATGGGATGAATTTCTGTCAGCAGCTCCGCAGCTATTTCGGTGAGGATCAGCTAGAACAGGGGTCGGCAACCCGCGGCTCTAGAGCCGCATGCAGCTCTTTAGTGCCGCCCTAGTGGCTCCTTGGAGCTTTTTCAAAAATGTTTGACCCTTTTTTCTTATTTTTTTCTTATTTTTTTTCCTTTTTTTCTCTTTTTTCCTTTTTTTCCCTTTTTTTCTTCTTTTTTCCTTTTTTCTCTTTCTTCCTTTTTCCTTTCCTTTTTAATCTCGACATTTCGATTTTTTTCTCGACATTTCGACTTTTTTCTCAAAGTGAATAATGAAAAAAAAAAATCTTCCCCCAGTTATAACTAATATAGAAACATGCAGCATGTGTTGTCTTCATTCTAAGGCTTATACAAGACTTAATTTTTTGTGGCTCCAGACATATTTGTTTTTTGTGTTTTTGGTCCAATATGGCTCTTTCAACATTTTGGGTTGCCGACCCCTGAGCTAGAACAAGTGGTAGCCACATTTAACTTTGATTGACATACATATTCCTGTTGGCTGTATAAAATAATAATAAACAACAAGATAAGTTACAATAACTATGCAGATGACAGACAACTTTACATTACTATGTCACCAGGAGGCAATGAGCCCATACAAATGTTGAGTAGATTTATAGAACAGCACACCATCATTTTCTTCAGTCGAACACAGATAAAACTGAAGTAGTTGTTTTTGGACCAAAAGAGCAGCGTTTAAGAGTCAGCACACAGCTTCAGCTATTACAGCTACAAACCACTGATAAGGTCTGAAATCTGGGTCTAGTCATGGACTCGGGGTGGGACCTTCAGAGACACATTAAACAATTACAAAGTCGGCCTTCTATCACCTGAAGAACATCTAATGTCTCAGCAGGACTTTGAAAAACTCATCCATGCGTTTATCCTCAGTTGAATTGATTACTGCATCAGTGTCTTCACAGGTCTGCCTAAAAATTCAGTCAAACAGCTCAAGCCCGCATGCAGAATCCTGCTGCCCAGGTTCCCACCAGAACTGAGAAACTGGACCATATACCTCTGTTAATTTATAAATCACTGAATGGTTTTGGACCCAAATACATCAGACTTACCATATCAACCATTCAGACGTCTCAGATCTTCTAGTTCAGGTCTGCTCTGTGTCCCCAGAATCAGAACCAAACATGGAGAAGCAGCTCTCAGCTTTAATGCTCCACAGATCTGGAACAAACTTCCACAAGACTGCAGGAATGCTGACACCCTCAGTTCCTTTAAATCAAGGTTAAAAACTAATCTGTTTACAGCTACGTTGCACTGAATTATTTAAACCCTTCTGAATTTGATTTTCAGTAAATCCAACAGTTTACCTATTTGCTAATATAAAAGTGTTACACTCCAGTCACTTTGTACCTATTTGGTGCACAAATCATAAGGCCCGTCAGGCAAACAGAGGTGTCAAAAGTATTCACATTCATTACTCAGGTAGAAGTATAGATACAAGAGTTTAAAAATACTCCTGTAGAAGTTGAAGTATCATCTCAAGTTTTTTACTCAAGTAAAAGTATAAAAGTACTGGTTTCAAAACTACTTAAAGTATAAAAGTAAAAGTAATGTAAGGGGGAAAAAAGCCATTAAGGACAAAAGCCATTGAAAATGAATGCATCTTAGTATAATGTAAATATATTAAAGAACCATATATGTGTACTATTGAGCATTAACATGTGTTTCAGAGAGCAGGAGATATGATGACTAGTTGCCTATAAGTATTGTAATGGTGCAAAAAGTCAAACTTCAGAGGCATGTTATCATTTATCCTAACCTTTATTGGAATGTACATCCAAGTTTAGTTGCAGGAATCTGAGGGAACGGATGTAAGAACAAAACTGGACAAGAACATCTGAAACAACCACAACCAAATTCACTCTATCCGGATGGAGCAATTTAACTGGATAGTTTTTATTTAAAGGCTGAAATGAAATAGAGTAACGAGGCTGTTTTTAAAATGTAAGGAGTAAAAAGTACAGATAATTGCGTGAAAATGTAAGGAGTAAAAGTAAAAAGTCGTCTGAAAAATAATTACTCCAGTGAAGTATAGATAACCAAAATTTCTACTTAAGTAAGGTAACGAAGTATTTGTACTTTGTTACTTGACACCTCTGGTTCCCAAACAGTGGTCACCAGTATTATACAGAAAACCTTTCAGGTATCAGGATGGAATAACGTCCATTCATTCTGCCTCCTGTCTAAGAGGATGAACAATATCACCAAAAGCCACAGGTGTAACATCCCAGCCATGATCTTAACTCATCCATCCCACTTACTCCAATTCAGGGTCCCAGAGATCCTATCCCAGCTCTCTCCCAGCTAAAGGACCGGTACACAGCGGACTGATGGCCAGCCCATCACAGGGTCACACATAGACAATCAACCACACACTCTTGCATGGACAGTTTTTCTTCACCAATTAACCTGACATACATGGTTTTGTTTTGTACCTGGAGGAAAGCCACGCAGGCATAGAGGAAACAGGCAAACTCCCCACGGAAAAGCCCCTGTCATCCCGACATCCAGTACTGGAGTTGAGGGGGGATGAGGGGGATGGCATCCCCCCCTGAAATAGAAACGGTCAAAATCATCCCCCCTGTAAAACTGCCATCCCCCCTTTCCATCCCTTATGTCATTTCATCAATGAATGTAGTTTTACTGCTATTTCAACATTTAGAGTCATCACCAGAAAAATAACACCAGAAAAATAACTTTTTTGACAATTTTCACCAGTTTCAAGTAAATTTTCACTTGAAATAAGTAGAAAAATCTGCCAGTGGGACAAGATTTATCTTCTTATTACAAGCAAAAAAATCTTGTTCCACTGGCAGATTTTTCTACTTATTTTAAGTGAAAATCTACTTGAAACAGGTGAAAATTGTTGTTTTTTCCAGTGATGAGTCTTGTTTTAAGTGTAATGGGATTTTTTTACTAAAATTAGACATTTTAACTAGAAATAAGACAAATATTCTTGTTAAGATTTCGAGTTTTTGCAGTGATCCATTTTACTTATCCTGTGAAGGACAGAGTCATATTGATAAGTTCAGAAAACTGTTTTTTACTGTTGTGTTTTGATGTATTTGATGTAAGCCCAGTGGATATTTAAAGCTTACAGAAGGCTGCATTTAACTGCTGCTATGTCATTCCTGCAGTATTTCTGCAGGTGTTTTGGTCAGTGCTATTATTTGTAATATATTATAATATTTGTAATCAGCACAAATTATCTGTCCCCATATGATAAAATCCACCATCCCCCCTGATTTTTTTTTTACAACTCGAGTACTGCCGACATCATGTTATTGTCTATGATGCAGAATCGGACCATATAGCTGGTGGTGTGAACAAAGCATCATTCTCCTGATTCAGGGGTTTCGTGTCATCGTTCCTCAGCGAGGTAGCAATGCTGTGGGATGAGCTGTGTTTCAGTTGTGATTCAAGAACGGTTCTGGATCGGTGCTGGTTCTTCCTGCTGGTTTGGAGAGGCAGATTGATGTAGAGACAAATGGTTGCCAGTTTTCAAACCCCAATGCCATGTACTTTATTTATGAAAATTAAGAGTCGTAACTTCATTAAGAGCATGACTCTAGTTTGTGATAAGACAAAAACTTAAAACGGTCGGTTAAATCATTTTATTTGTTAAATTAAATGAGGTATTTTATAGTACAAACATTTGCCATGAAATCAGTCATTGCCAATTGTTTGACCTTTCTGTGTAAGAAGGGATCTGGTTCTCTGGTAGTTAAAAAAGTCAAATAAATAATACAGCAGGAAGAGCATTAGCTTTAGATTATTTATAATCAACCTCCATGTATCGGCATGGGCCCAGAATGCAAAACAGGAAAAAAAAGAACATAATAAAGCCATTTCAATGGTCACTTGGCCCCAAAAAGTCGCTTCTGACGGTTAAAAAACACATTAATATAACAGAAATACCACTCATGTTTTTGAGCTTTAGGAACACCAGATAAGCAATAATTCATCTTTCCATCTTGTTTCATGGTGTTAAAAAGGTTTTTGGCCAGATACCAACACAACCTCTATTTCAGTCTTGTCCCAACTTACGATATTTCCATTAACAGCCAATAAGGCCTGAATGGCATATTTAACCTTTAAATAGGCCGTTTTTTTTTGCAGAACTGTCTTCCCTTGCTTCCTCAGTGCCTGTTACAACAGCTAGCAGGGTGTTAGTCACACTGATTCAACTTGTTTAATGTATTCATGCTAAACTAATGTAACAGCTGCGTATACATTTATCACACACACACACACACAAGAGAATGTTCTTTTTTATTTAATCTTCAATGACGGATGATATTTCAGAAATGTCAAACTATTTCCTCAAGAGCAAAACACAGATGAAACAACTCTGCTGTGGGAATACAACAAGGGTGTAGTCTTTGGACTTTTGTTGAAACAAAAACTCAATAAAATAAACAAATCGGTTGTTCCCCCTAAAGCTATTGGCAGCATTCATTAGAGATTCCCACCCAAGATTGTTTTTTGTGCATGATGAGGGGAATCAGCCGCGGCCACTGGGGAGAGGTCACCCGGCTGCTGGAGCGGGGCCATTTTTAGCAGCTACAGTGAGGAAGAGCTGCTGCCACCAGGCTGTGAAATCCCCCATCTGATGATGGTTGTCCCCCTGACGGTGCAGGAAACGGTGACAGTGGAGGCTGGAGAATGAGTGTGGTGAAATATGGGCCTGTCAGCAGGGGAGAGGCTGAGTGCAGAGGCGCAGAGCCGTCGCTCCCCGTGGCTGACTTCATCATTGACACTCCCCGTGGAGCCGGCAGAGGGGTGGAGGTGAGGTGTGGGAAACGGGGAGGGGCGGGGGGGAATCTGAGGCGACCCGATTATGGCTTGAAGTCTGTCTTCCCTAGACAAGGTGTCCTCATTTGTTCCAGTTGCCTCAGCCTATAAACATGAACATCTCATCTTCAGTTCCTGCCTTTGAAGGATAGAAAACCTTAATAAGAATTCATTGCCCTGTTACCATAAAGACTCCCAGGGATGTTAGAGGAGCTGTACATTTGCATGCTCCTTAAAGTTGATGTGTGAGGGAACTAAAAGGTAAAAATAAAAAAGGAATGCTTCTCTTGCAGCAGACACCAAAGACAGGCCAGATGTTTCAGTGATGAGGCAGGCACTCTTTAAATTGCCATCCAGTGCACTCGACCAAACCTCGTATCTTCAGTGCAAGCTGCTTCTTTGTATAATATAATACCCATTTCAATCGATGTAGTGTGTTAACATGAAGAAGGGAAATGTTTGTTAGCTCAGATGTATATGGGGGAGTCAGCTCTGTGTGCAGGATGAGCTATTACCAAAACAAATGAGCCAGCAACTGCAGCTGCATGTAAATCACAAAACGTGTTTTTTTTGGTTCAGTTTTCAGATGTCTTCAGCCATTCGGCGGCTCCCAGCCAGCATTTTTCTCATATGCCTATGTCCTCGCTTTACAAAACCTCCCCGTCCTGCTGCCTATCCCATGCAACGATGTGCTTATCCTTACGGAAATTAAGATTTCTTCACATCTTCATTCATTTAATTAGGTTGCAAAGCAGAGCTAGAGCCCGAAGATGAATTACCTGTGGCCCTGAAATTGTGCCACAGCATTTTTTACACAGTAGGCACAGCAGAAATTAGACCTCAAGTCTGAAGGTGTTTTTCTTTTTCTTTTTTTTCTGGCAGTGTCGACTCACAGACAAGTCCCCATTTTCTCTTTCCACTGAATTCAATTATCCTTGCATAAACCTGCAGCAGTGAGGAATGGAGGTCTAAGTCGTGCCGTATAGGAATGTCTCTGTTCAAATGAAGGTGGAGTGGTTTGAATTCGTGCAAACATTGTGACGCATTGGGAAATCTAACTAATTTACAGAGGAACTTTGTTATTTAACTGTGTCAACAGTGTTTTCTGCTTTGACATTTAACTCGATATTGACTTAGATTCTTAGATTTTTTTTTCAGCCAACAGAGGATACCACAGAGCATCCACAGAAACAGATAATTCTATTAAATAAAGAAGTATTCAGTTAAAGCTTCATTAAGCTCATGCTATATGCAGAATATGGAGGCAAAGTGCCCCAGAAAAAACGTACTTAACAGAAATAATATGTACGTTTGCAAAACAAGCACTCCCTCATGACGTGACTCCGACGTGAACTAACGCACACGTCGGCTGGGGCTAAAAATGGGACAGCGATGTGGTGGTGGGGAGTGGGGCTTCTATTCAGCATATCAGTGAAGCTGAGGGATGGCACATTGTCACCAGAGTCACAAACACACAGTCATGCATTGCATGAGTGAAATAAAGGTCAGAGCAGCTACATTTTAGGTGTACAAAAGAGAGAGAGGTTAGGATGAGTATATCATATCAAAGGTTGTGTTGTTGAAATAATTAACCTGTATTTTTCTTAACCCTTGTGCTGTCTTTGGGTCAAAATGACCCAATTCTTCTATCCTTCTTTCCTTCTGCCATGCTCTCTCCTTCCTTCTTCCTTTACTCTTTTCCTCCTTTTTTACCCTCCTTTACTCCTTTTTCTTCCTACCTCCCTTTCGTCATTCATTCCTTTATTACCTTCTTTGCTTTTCCTTCCTTCTTTCCTTATTTTCTCCATTCCTTCCTTCTTCCCTCCCTTCTTTCTTTCCTTTTCTCCATTCCTTCCTCCCTCCCTTCTTTCCTTTTCTCCCTTCTTTCATTCCTTTCTCCCTCCCTTCCATCTTTTCTCCCTTCCTTACTCCCTTTCCTACTTCCTTCCTTCTTTCCTTCTTTTCTCCTCTCTCCCTTCCTTCCATCTTTTCTCCCTTCTTTCCTCCATTCCATCTTTTCTCCCTTCCTTACTCCCTTTCCTACTTCCTTCCTTCTTTCCTTCTTTTCTCCTTTCTCCCTTCCTTCCATCTTTTCTCCCTTCCTTACTCCCTTTCCTACTTCCTTCCTTCTTTCCTTCTTTTCTCCTTTCTCCCTCCCTTCCATCTTTTCTCCCTTCCTTACTCCCTTTCCTACTTCCTTCCTTCTTTCCTTCTTTTCTCCTTTCTCCCTCCCTTCCATCTTTTCTCCCTTCCTTACTTCCTTACTCCCTTTCCTACTTCCTTCCTTCTTTCCTTCTTTTCTCCTTTCTTCCTTCCTTCCTTCTTTCCTTCCTTCCATCTTTTCTCCCTTCCTTCATTCATCCTTTTTTTCTCCCTTCACCCTCCCTTGACCCAAAGACAGCACAAGGGTAAAGGGAGCATTTCAACGGAGGCTACGTTCACAGTGCAGGTCTTAATGCTCAAATCCGATTCTTTTAAATGAAATCAGATTTTTTTTCCTCGTCATCCACACTGAAGTGTGAATGGTACGCTGCCCTGAAGTGACACACATGTGCAGAGGAAAACACGATGTCACACAGTGTGTGGTGTTTACAGAAAATATGGATGCTTCACATTTTTGTCTAGCAATGTGGAAGTATTTGCAAAGCTGGAAGTGAACTGAAAATTATGTCCATCTGATGAAGGAATGATGGAGATTGAGAAAAATGCAGAGGTGTCAAAAGTATTCACATTCATTACTCAAGTATAGATACTAGTTTAAAGAGTTTAAAAATACTCCTGTAGCAGTTGAAGTATCAACTCAAGTTTTTTACTCAAGTAAAAGTATAAAAGTACTGGTTTCAAAACTACTTAAAGTATTAAACTAAAAGTAATGTAAGGGGGAAAAAAGCCATTAAGGACAAAAGCCATTGAAAATTAATGCATCTTAGTATAATGCAAATATATTAAAGAAGCATATATGTGTACTATTGAGCATTAACATGTGTTTCAGAGAGCAGAAGATATGATGACTAGTTGCCTATAAGTATTGTAATGGTGCAAAAAGTCAAACTTCAGAGGCATGTTATCATTTATCCTAACCTTTATTGGAATGTACATCCAAGTTTAGTTGCAGGAATCTGAGGCAACGGATGTAAGAACAAAACTGGACAAGAACATCTGAAACAACCACAACCAAATTCACTCTATCCGGATGGAGCAATTTAACTGGATAGTTAAAATGAAATAGAGTAACGAGGCTGTTTTTAAAATGTAAGGAGTAAAAAGTACAGATAATTGCGTGAAAATGTAAGGAGTAAAAGTAAAAAGTCGTCTGAAAAATAATTACTCCAGTGAAGTATAGATAACCAAAATTTCTATTTAAGTAAGGTAATTTTTGTTGGAAGTATTTTTGTATTTCGTTACTTGACACCTCTGGAAAAAGGAGAGCACAAATGTTAACGATGGCCTTTTGCGAAGCACTGTACAGAGGTATGTGCGGATGCAGAGTCTGAACCAAGTTGGGTGAAAAATCACCATGACTGTTCTGACTGCGGTCATTTCGACACAGATCGGATGTGTATCTGATTTAGGACATCACATATAAAACTGGTCTGGGTCGGACGCCATTTAGACATTAGTCATTAAAAAATCTGACATGTGGGCAAAAAAATGGCAGATGAGCTGCAGTGTGAACGTAGCCGGGGGCACCAGTGGACACAGATGCTAACAGGTCAGAGTTTTCATCACACACACTTTACAACCTTGACAATCTGTCTGCCTTCCCTGCAGCACTCAGGCTTTTGGTCACTTTCAGCATCATCTGCTCAGTTTCTAAACCCATTATGGTGGACTGGAATCCTGCCTGAAATTAAATCCAACAGCCATTCACGAGACACATCCCTTATTTGGTAATGGCAGACGACTTGAAACCCTGGAGAAGGTGTTTCCTCATGTTTCTCCATTCTTGGCACCATTAGCATTACAACCATGGCTTCCAGTCCTGCGGGTGTTTTGTGTATTCAATGACGTCCTGCCACTGAGAATGCTGGAAGATCTAATCAGTCTTGCTTCACTTCGCTTGATCTGTTTCCTCAATTAGGCTGCAAGCTTGCAGCTGCAGAACGCTTGCTGCTTTTACATTGAATTTCTGTTAAAGTCAATGTGGCTTGTTGTTAAGGGAAATATTTATCTTGAGGGGGGGTTCAAGCTCTTCTCACTGATCCTGTGCTTATCAATGATCTGACATAATATTTTGTCGCCCAAAGCAGAGCATAAACATATGTAAAGGATTTGCTCTTAATGTGTTGCAACCGGATATGTGTGCAGCTTACAAAGTTATTTCCTTCTCTTGAGAAAAAAAAAACACACAAACACACACACTATCCCGCCACATGTTCTTTTGATCAGGTGCAACATGTTTGCAGAGCTCATGCACTGAATGACAACACTCAGGGGAGCTTGCAAAAGGCCAGTGCATTAACAGTCGAGATATGTGCAGTTTCAAAACCACAATGTGTGACCAGAGGTGGGTAGTAACGAGTTACATTTACTCTGTTACATTTACTTGAGTACGTTTTGGGAAATGTTGTACTTTTAGGAGTAGTTTTGAATCACTATACTTTTTACTTTTACTTGAGTAGATTTGTGAAGAAGAAACTGTGACTCTTACTCCGCTACATTGGGCTAAGTTGAGCTTGTTACTTTTCTTTTATCCACGTACGCGTCAATCTCATGACATCACTGAGTGATTCTTTGGGAAAAATATTTGTTTTTGCATGTTTTGTCACATTTACACAGACTCAAACACACACAGAGTTTCTATGAGTTCATGGGCTTGTTCTAGTTCTGCCTGGTTAAAAAAGAAAAGTACAAAGGCTTGAAATTTTGTTCTACTTGTGCTTAATTCATTTTTTTATTCTGTTATTATTTTATTATTTATTAAAGTACTTGAATTTACTTTAAGATTATTTTAATTTAAGCTATTTTTTATTATTAATTTTAATTTATTTAATCATTTTATTGATTTAATTTGCCTGAAGATGATTATTTTGTACTTTTGTCTGTTTGAATGGTTGTGTTAAAAAAAATAAATCAGACGTTACTCAACATTTACTCAGTACTTGAGTAGTTTTTTCACCAAGTACTTTTTTACTTTTACTCAAGTCATTATTTGGATGACTACTTTTTACTTCTACTTGAGTCCTATTATTCTGAAGTAACAGTACTTTTACTTGAGTACAATTTTTGGCTCCTCTACCCAGCTCTGTGTGTGACACACATAGAGTTTCTAACCCTGGCTCTGTCCTGGATCAGGAGGAGCAATGACACCTCACATGCTGGCAGGCGATCAGCGTAATCTGACTCTTAAAATCACTGCAGAATCTGACAAGCTCGTCCAACCATCTTTACAGACTCTGCTGGTTGTGGCATCTTGACACTCCACTCTGCTTTTGCTCTGGTTTCCTACATCTATCAGCGCTCTTACATCATGCGTGCTGTATATATCTATATCAGTGAATCAGTGTGTGTCTGAAGGGCCTAGTTCTTGTACACCTCTTGGGGTATTTTCTATGTTCCCTGCCAAGACTCTCACACTGTTTGGATTCACTTGGGAAACATCCTCTGGCAAATTTTGAATAATCAAAATTGCATATTTGTTTGCCCCTAAATCATTTATGTGTATGTAACTCAACAACAGTACGGTTTGCAGCTGCAGGGAATGTGCAGCAATATGTCCTCATCATCACCAGTAACAAGATCATAGTGCTGGAACAGTAAAAGAGGTTCCCGGTGGACATTGAGCATTATTGCCTACACCCCACGGAGAAATAGAAAACCTCAGGAATGCTATTTAAATATCAGCTTCATGAAAGTATAGAGAAAAAGATAGGCATGCTCCTGGAAAACAGACATAAAACATTGAGGCCTCTCAACATGAGCAACAATATACTGTACAAAGCAGATCAAAGCAGAGGTTTTAATGTCTTATTTTGCAGCACTCTGATAAAACAGCACATAATGGCAAAGAAAGCTGCACTGGGTCGAGCATGTGTGAACATCCGGATCGCGGGTGTCCGGGTTTTGTTAGGACAGACCAAGAATGGGAGCGAGAACTGCGTATCAAAACAAGATCATGGATTGCAATTCCTCAGGGGAACAGGAAATTCCTCCAAAAGGAATGCCTGTGTTGTCTGAATTCCATATTTCACAACTGAGTCTCACTATAATACAGGGACCGGGTCACAAGTATTAAGTTTGTGGAACGTATTATGTTTCACATTTTTACAGTCTTACCACAGGGTTCCTTGTTGTTTGGGGGTTTTTAAGAGTATCGTGTGATCTGCTGAGGAATGACTTGTACAAATATTCTTTTTCCGACATTTTTTGGACGCTTATTACAAGCTAAGTACTTCTCATTCATGTGGCCTTATTAGTGGAGCTTATCGTTTTATTACTGTGCATTATTCTTGTCTTGTTTCCATTATATAACTTTTTCCCATCTTCTCCTAAATTAAATTAAGTACAGAGTTGTGATTAACTGAATAAAAGACATGTTGCCAAGAGCCAAATAACTGGAGAAGAAGTGGACTAGATAAAACTGTTTTTATCTCTTTATCAGTGCCTTACTGTGTTTCATGTTTCCCTTAAAGGTCGCTTTCACGTATATACATGTTTTAGAACAGCATAGGCAATGTATTTTCCCATACTTTTTTCATCTTATTTTAACCACCTTTGTTGCAGTTGAAAACAGTTTAAAACATTTATCTGATACTCAGCTGACAGAATTTGGTGTGTAATTTTTGGATGCATTAAAGCTAGCTTTACGTTCAGGCCTGATGTATATTGAGTGGCGATTTAACAGAGTAAAGATACAGACTGGTTCCACACAGTAGCAACTCGCCAGGTGGGGATGCCTGAAAGCTGCTCACATTAGGACAGAGGTGGGTAGTAACGAGTTACATTTACTCCGTTACATTTACTTGAGTAAGTTTTGGGAAATGTTGTACTTTTAGGAGTAGTTTTGAATCACTATACTTTTTACTTTTACTTGAGTAGATTTGTGAAGAAGAAACTGTTCCTCTTACTCCGCTACATTAGGCTACATTGAGCTCGTTACTTTTCTTTTATCCCTTTTATCCATGTACGGGTTAATCTCATGACATCACTGGGTGATTCTTTGGGAAAAATGTTTGTTTTTGCATGTTTTGTCACATTTACACAGACTCAAACACACAGAGTTTCTATGAGTTCATGGGCTTGTTCTAGTTCTGCCTGGTTAAAAAAGAAAAGTATAAAGGCTTGAAATGTTGTGCTACTTGAGCTTTTTTTATTTTTTATTCTGTATTTTATTTATTTTATTATTTTATTAAAGTACTTGAATTTACTTTAAGATTATTTTAATTTAAGCTATTTTTTATTAATGTCAATTTATTTTATTGATTTAATTTGCCTGAAGATTATTTTTTTGTACTTTTGTCTGTTTGAATGGTTGTGTTAAAAAAATAAATCAGACATTACTCAACAGTTACTCAGTACTTGAGTAGTTTTTTCAACAAGTACTTTTTTACTTTTACTCAAGTAATTATTTGGATGACTACTTTTTACTTCTACTTGAGTCATATTATTCTGAAGTAACAGTACTTTTATTTGAGTACAATTTTTGGCTCCTCTACCCACCTCTGCATTAGGAGGGTGGAAGAATAAACCTCAGGGTTTACTTTTCTCCTTGATGTGATACTTTCAAATTCAGCATAAGTTTAAGCAACAAAGAAACTAGGTTTGATCTGGACAAAAATAATCAAGAGTTTGAGTTAAAGAACAGCTGACATGTTATGTTAAGCAGAAAATAAAGTTACATACATTAGCCTATATTTAGTGGAATTTTATGTTAAAAGACTTACTATCAATTGTGTTCATCAGTCGGTTGTATTTTATAATAAATGAGAGGCAGAACTTTGGCAGAAAAAGCAATTCTGCGCAGTGCTTCTAAAAAACTGCTTTTTTCACTATAGTGTGTCATATTGAGTAACGTGGAAACATGGCTCTGCTCCAGAGCCGTGTACAAAACAGACTATAATGACTTTTTGAGGATGTGAAAATGATACTTTTGGGAATTTTCATCAGGTTTGTGCAGGTTGGTTGAACGCCAAGCCTTCAGGACACAGTTGTCGTGGCCTGTCTTTATTCAGCTCATCACTCAGGACTTCATGATGCATTGGTTAACGCTGCTCATTTCAGACAGGAAGATTATGTACCCTGAGATTTGATGGACTTCTGGATGGCATGTGGAAGCCACATGAAACCAATGTGAGATAGTGGTTCACTCTGTGCAGCAGCTTCAGTCTCCGTATACACAGACTGCCAGGACACCAACTTACGAGAACTGAATTTCTAGGGCTGACATTGATGGAGCTCAGTGACATCAAGGTCGACGGAGGAGGGAGATCTGTCCTGGCAGTCATCGTTTCTGAGTTCAGAGTTTGTCTTTCAGTTTTTTCTTGGTTCATATTTGGTCTCTAGCAGTGAAGTTTGGGTAAGTTTAGAAAAACTACCCGCGATCGCTCCACGTCTTCAGCCAACCCGACCGCAACTGGAACTGCAAATTTTGATATTGACCGGACCCACTACGCGACTAGCAGTTTTTTCTTTAGAAAATAAAATAAATAATGGCTAATGATTTATGATTTATCATTGCCTTAGGGTTATATGGACAGCAAATACATATGTTGATATGTTAATGTGCCATTACACATAAATTTGATGTCTGTCTGAGAAATTACCACCAAAGTCTTGCGCTGGCATTATCACAGGGTTACAGCTTATTGCTTGTCTTAAAATGGGCTTTCTGTGATCAATTCTTGGATATATAGGAAACGTATTGCTGCTGTCACTGGCATTTGATTTTAAAAGAAAAGAAGAAAAAAAGTGATCTTGTTTTCCTGCGCTAGGAACAATGATGGTGTGTCATAACCTAAACGTTCAAACATCGATAATCAATCAGACCAACAAACATCATCTTCATTTATCATTTCTTCAAAATGTTCCCAGACTTCACTTTTTCTCTCTGTGCATCTTTTTGTCTTCAGTACCCCTGTGTTCAACTTTTCCCTGATCGTAGCTATCACCTGCCTGGTGCCATGCCCGCCTGCGCCTGAGCAGAAAGCTCATGCTGCATCTTTGTGTCTATTAGCCAAGGATGTCTTAGTATTTATGTCTTATATCGCGATTCTATTTTTATAGGCAAAAAAATTGAGTTTAAATACTAATTTTCAAAGTGCAATAATTATTCTAACCAGACCGAACCGAATATCATTATGTATATTTTTGTCTGACTCGACAGCGCAGGAGGCTGCAGTTGACTGCTCAGAGTTGACCGCTCAGTTAGGATCAGCCAGCACATCACTGGTTTGTAGGCCCAATGTTTTTGGCACCGTTAATGTACAGTAGCATTTCTTTATCTTAGACCAGGGGTCGGCAACCCAAAAGGTTGAAAGAGCCATATTGGACCAAAAACACAAAAAACAAATATGTCTAGAGCCTCAAAAGATGAATAGTCTTGTATAAGCCTTAGAATGAAGGCAACACATGCTGTATGTAGCTATATTAGTTATAATTGGGGGAAGATTTTTTTTTTTCATTATGCACTTCGAGAAAAAAGTGGAAATGTCGAGAAAAAAAGTCAAAATTTTGAGAAAAAAGTCGAAATGTCAAGATTAATTTTGAAGTACAATCTCGAGAAAAAAGTCGAAATGTCGAGAATAAAGTCAAGATTTCGAGAAAAAAATCAAAATGTCGAGATTAAAAAGGAAAAAAGAAGAAAAAGGGAAAAAGAGAAAAAAAGAAAAAAAAAGTCAAACGTTTTTGAAAAAGCTCCAGGGAGCCACTAGGGCGGCGCTAAAGAGCCGCATACGGCTCTAGAGCCGTGGGCTGCCGAGCCTTGTCTTAGACGTCTGCTTGGTACATAGTATTATATTTTTGATGTGTTCTGACGTAACATCTTATTCACTGAAACGTCCTGTATGGTCTAATGCGCAGGTGCGTTTTTCACATTTGAATGTTTGACTGAAAAAAAGGCCTATGGTTTTCAGAAAGCACTTTTACCAGTCTAAAACATGTAAAGCAAAAAGGTGGTTAGGAGATGATCAATGAATGTTACAAAAGTGTTCAAAACCACTTGCCATGGATGTCACGGTTTGGTCAGTTCCTGTTTTATTTTGAAACCCGTGTCTTTGTGTTTCAGTTCTGTTTTGACTTCCCTTGTTCCCATCTGCCCTGATTGTCTGCACCTGTGTCTCGTTAACCCCTTTGTGTATAAGTGGTCTTGTCTTTCTCGAGCTCCGGACCGGTCTGTACTGTTTCCACCCAACTTGTGTCCTGTCATGGTTTTGGATTCTTGCTCTTGTGGTTTTTGTTAACCCTGCTCTGCAGCACTTTTTTGGTTTATTTTTGTCAATAAATCACATTTTTTGGAACTCCTGCATCTCTCCTGTGCTTGGGTCCTCATCTACAAACTCGTGACAATGGACTGGATTTCCTTTAGCTTAGTAACCAGCTAGTAGCCTAAAGTATTTAGATCTTCTAATCTTTTTGCAGTACTAAAAGTTTCTGCTGTTTAACATTTACCAGTTAATAATTCCACAAGTTTTGCTCAGTTCTATGTCTAAGACACTTGGAGGAAACAAACAAAAGGAAGGTCCACACTACAATTCAAGGCATCACAGAAAAGAACTTGCAATGCCATCTTGTGTTTGGGCGTGTTATGACAGAGTGACACAAATAACAATGAAAAGGAGTAGGTCTACGTTGAGTGCTATGTAGGAGCATAAATCATGCACAAAGCATAATGAAGGACTTTTGTTCAAATGTTAAAACATCAGTTTAAATGTGAACTGAAGGAAGCACTGTTAAGCTGCAGTGACCATCTGT
Organism: Cololabis saira; assembly: GCF_033807715.1. Lineage (NCBI taxonomy): Eukaryota > Metazoa > Chordata > Actinopteri > Beloniformes > Belonidae > Cololabis > Cololabis saira. Next base: position 44,808,793 of record NC_084588.1, on the reverse strand, counting down.
GCCAAAATCAGACAAGGTGTAAGTTCCAGTTCCTGTCCTGGTCGGACAACTACAAATTGCTTACTGTTTGTGCCAGATCGATTAAACTAGCGCATAGACTTACAGCTGACATCATAGCAGAGGCAACTGAGGAACTCAAGAAAAAATATTAAGATATTTATAGGAAAGGGAACCTGTACTCTGAAAATAGCATTGGCAATCATTAGCTAATGTTAGTAAATCCACATTATTGATTACGATTCTGCATTTTTCCCTTTCAAATCACAAATGCATTTTTCACCAACAAATTTTATTTCTTTTCATACTTGTCCTTTCTTTTGTTTGTGTACGCTCTTAGTTTCTGAATCTCTTCAGGGACAAAACATCAGTGTTGATTCATATTTGGGGCGGAAAAAAATCTTCAAGAAAGAAAATTAACTTGATAACCAAAAAAACCTAATAATTAAGTTGTTTTGTGTCATTCACTTTGTCTCTGTTCTTGGTCGTCACCATGTTTAGCCTGGATTATTATTAATGTCACACACAGTGTTCACTACACTGAACATGCACCAAAGAAAGCAAAGGAGAGAGTTGTCTGAGGAGATCAGAAAGAAGATAATAATAATATGGTAAAGGATAGAAGCAGCTTGTTGTTCCTGACTACAGTCACGAATTACATTCAGAAGTGGGTCCAAAAGACTGCATCCAAACTCCCTGGACATGATTGTTAAAGTAAAACTGATGATGAACTGAAAAGAAGGATAATATGAATGGTAAACAAGGACAACTTCCAAAGAGATTTGAAGTCAATACCTAAGTCAAGGTACACTAGTGCAACATCCATCATTGTTTGAGCCAAAGTGGACAACAAAGGAGGACTCTGTTGACATTGTTGAAAGCAAACAATAAAAAAAACAAATTGGAATTTTGTCATAATGGATATTAACACCCTCACCTATGGTCATGAACTTTGATTCATGACTGAAAGGACAAGATTGTGGATACAAGCGGCTGAGATGAGTTTCCTCCGCAGGGTGGCTGGACGCTCCCTTAGAGATAGGGTGAGGAGTTTGGTCACCCGGGAGGAGCTCGGAGTCGAGCCGCTGCTCCTTCACATTGAGAGGAGTCAGCTGAGGTGGCTTGGGCATCTGTACCGGATCCTCCTGGACGCCTCCCTAGGGAGGTGTTCCAGGCATGTCCCTCCTCCCTAGGGAGGAGTTCCAGGCATGTCCCTCCTCCCTAGGGAGGTGTTCCAGGCATGTCCCTCCTCCCTAGGGAGGAGTTCCAGGCATGTCCCTCCTCCCTAGGGAGGAGTTCCAGGCATGTCCCTCCTCCCTAGGGAGGAGTTCCAGGCATGTCCCTCCTCCCTAGGGAAGTGTTTCAGGCATGTCCCTCCTCCCTATGGAGGAGTTCCAGGCATGTCCCTCCTCCCTAGGGAAGTGTTTCAGGCATGTCCCTCCTCCCTAGGGAGGAGTTCCAGGCATGTCCCTCCTCCCTAGGGAGGAGTTCCAGGCATGTCCCTCCTCCCTAGGGAGGAGTTCCAGGCATGTCCCTCCTCCCTAGGGAGGTGTTTCAGGCATGTCCCTCCTCCCTAGGGAGGTGTTCCAGGCATGTCCCTCTTCCCTAGGGAGGTGTTCCAGGCATGTCCCTCCTCCCTAGGGAGGTGTTCCAGGCATGTCCCACAGGGAAGACACCCCGGGGAAGACCCAGGACATGTTGGAAAGACTATGTCTCTCTGGCCTGGGAACGTCTCGGACTCCCCTCGGAAGAGCCGTAAGAAGTGTCTGGGGTGAAGGAAGTCTGGGCATCCCTGCTAAGACTGCTGCCCCCATGACCCAGTTCTGGATAAGGGGATGAGAACGGTAGGTCGGACGGAAGGATATTAACAAGCCACAGTTATATCTCAAAACTATCAAGACACTCTGAAGTGAAATGTGCTTCCCCTTGGCCTCAGTTGCATGTCCTCTAGCAGGATATTATTTCAGTGTAAGTTTCCAAGTAGTTGATCATTTTAAGACGCCCCTCTTTGCTTTTTGCACATGTTTTTTAACAAAGCAAAAGTGTTAATTTCTGATTCCTTGATTACCGTATTTTGCGAACCATTAGTCGCACCGCATTATAAGGCGGAATATCAATGAACGGGTCTATTTTAATACATAAGGTGCACCGGGTTATAATTCAACTCATACACAATAACTCGGAATATTATTCAGTTGTAACTAATACAGGAAAATACACTCACATTTTAAATCATTTGTCTTCCATGAATCCAGAAATACATAAACACGGCGGTAAGCGTCGTACTATGTCCTGCTCTCTGATTGGTTCAAGTGGATGATGATATAACGTTGGCTTGACGTCTAATTATAGGGAGGTAATATTGACCAGATGTTGGATGATGGTTGCTTGCCAGCACTACATAATTAGTTACCATGGACCGATTTTGATGTGTCGGCACTAGTTTTTTGAGCGCAATGTACCACATTAAATTGGTTCGAGGTCAGTAAGCACAAAAAATAAAGGCTCTCTATATTATAAGGTACACTGCCGATTTTTGAGAAAATTTAAGGATATTAAGTTCGATTTATAGTGCCGAAAATACAGTAATCAGTGGAATAATCAAGGCAGTACTCAAAATAATTAATAATTATTTCCTACTTTTACATTCTCTGTTTTATGTCTTTTAATAGAAAAACTATTTAGCAGTTGGATAAATGTTTTCTGTTGCAAACATATATTCATAAAAAGTTGGCATTCTGAAAGGGTGTATTTTATTATGCAACACCAACCTCATGCTGGATGACACACTCAATGCTGGACGCCGGGTGGGGGGGGTAAGGGGGGGAGTTGAGCTACCAAGGTAGTGAGACCACTAAAATGACATCACCACCAGAGAACATTTGGCCACAATTTCATAGCATCTGTTTCAGATGTTCAGGAATTTCTGCTCATTTTTTATGGACCATCTTACTAAACAGTTACACAGAAAGCCAGTGCATGAAATACCAAATGTCAGTATGTTCCACAATGGCAGTTAGAACTGCCTGTATGATTATGAGTTACTAACAATGAATGAATGAGTTCTTGAACTAATTATTTACTGTATAAAAAAGCAAACTTGCATAGGAAAACCAATAAATTGAATATCATAGGCTACAGTACACCTGCTCTACATTTAAAACATAAAAAAAAAAGAAATACAAACATTACAGTACAAACTGATATAGACACCATGGAGATACTGATGCTGACATAGAGATACTGGACTGATACCAGAAATAAAGTATCTGTAGTCATATTTGTAAATTTGTTTGGACAATCCACAACATTTTCATACTTTCAGTCTCGACTTTGGCTACAAATTACAACTTGTTTGTGAAGTGCAACAGCCATTTAATCAATTTACACTCAGCAATACTTAACATCTGTGTTAAGTATAAATTTTAAAGGCTGGAAATGCTCTTCCAAAATCAATTTATCATCACAAGCAACAAGCATGCTGGTCAGCAATTACAATGCACACATATACATACATACATATACTCACATGTGTATATATATATATATATATATATATATATATATATATATATATATATATATATATATATATATATATATATATATATATTAGTGAAAGTAGCTTTAATCTCTTTCAAATAAAGCTTATGCATGAAGTACCTTAAAAAAAATAAACAAATAACAACTCTCTAATAGTCTTCAATGGCCACTTTTCACGCATTTCTTTCATACATTTATTTGAGAATGAAAAATCCTATTTTTTTTTTCCTACTTGTTCTTCAGGAAACATTTGTGATTTAATCGCTGGCATCAAGTTTTTCTCAATGCAGCGTGGAATTCTTTCACTAAATGATGGCCCTAGTTGGCTTACAATGGCTGATGGAGCAGAGTAAGCTCAAGGGTGTTGCTAAATCGTGATTGATAAATCACATCCCCATGGGTGTGTGTAGTTTCAGCGGTTATTTGTATATATTTATAGTTGCAAGGCATCCATTTAGCAATAGCTGCAATTTTTTTCTCTCACTAACATCCTTACACGTTTAATAAGTAACAGCTGTATTAATTTACAGCTAGCTGAACATTTGCTGCTAGCTACAATAAAAGTGCATCACTTACAGAATATGGTGTGAAGCATGCAGGAAATAGAGGTTTTTTTTTTATCACCGAGGATAGCATAAACTAGAAATAATAAGCATCTGTTAAACAAGACAATGGGTCTCATTTTTAGTGCAGATCAGTTTGAAAACTGGTGGAGGCTGATGGACCACTCAGTTGGGTACAACATGAAAACTGATCTGCTACTTTTTGTCTTTGTTGTACAGTATTTCTGCTAAAATCACAAAGTTCAAGTAATGCTGCTCATTTTCCCTTAACACACAGCAGGTGCTCTCAAATCAAACTGGGCTAAAGTTAAAAATCTCTTAGATGATTTCTGTTTCTTCCATTTAGAAATATAATGAAGAAGGTGAACAAAGTAAACCGTTGCTTGGAAACATACTGGAAACGATGTTTCACTCAACTGGAGAGGTAGCTAGAGACTGATTTCTGCCACTCTTTCTTACAATTCTTACAATACAAAATCTCTGCAGTGGTGGGTTGTTGTTTTTTTTCAATTTTTTTTTTCAACAACACAAACTGTCCCATTTGAAGTAATCAAATTAAGAAAAAAAAAACAAAAAAAAAACCAACAAATTGAAATTCACAATTACAGTAACAGGTTGATAAAGGATAAACACAGTACAATCAGTTACATCAAGATAATCTAATTAATGTCATGCATCAGTGGGATATTTGTATACACATTCTCCAGGTATAGACGGCCTTGTTGCCGTCCGACCAGTGCTGGTAGATGAAGAAGAAACCACAAGTCTGTGTAATCACAGCATACATACTGTTAGTCTTGTTTTCTTAAAAGCACCTTTTTATGCCAGTTGAGCTTAATGTTCCTGTTTTACTGAAATAAGGAAGGAAGAATGGGGGGAAGCAACACAAGTTGGTAAAACGTTTGGAGTTTACAGTGTCTGGTTCTGATGGTCGATGTTTTGTTTAGTAATTTACAGTTTGATAAAGACAAATTGCAAATATGACCAGCTTTCTTCTTGTTGCTGTTAACACACCATCAAACAGTTTGTGCCCAGAGAATCACAGTATCCCAGCCCAACCCGCTAAGGCAGTGAAGGGAGAGAGAGAGAAAAAATAAACTGACATGCTAGAGTTCTTCTGAGTCACTTGGGCGTCTCTGTCTGTTCCCACACTGCATGGATGAATAGAGGGCTTTCTCCTTAATTTTATTTGTTACGTTGCAGCTGAACTCAGACTCATCTGTGTGGATATACAGCGAAAAACCTCTTTGAAAAGTCAGTGATGCGTACTGGCATGTCGCAAAAACAAGACTGTTAGAACTGAAATCACAGAAATGGGAGACAGAGAATATTTTGCAGGGCTGTGAATTTGTTGGTTCGTTGTTGGGGATACTGACATTCTATATGCATAATGCTACAGTTTTGATTGTGTGCATGTTCACTTTAAACCCCTACATTCTTAGTGGCAGTAGGATGCTTGTTTGCGGTGGGCCCAGGATCCCAAAAACAGCACAAAAGAGTAGAGACAAACAGCGCAAACAATGAGCCAACAACAGATTCCATTCACATTTCAATGGAATAGCAATCAGGGTCACTCTAAAGTGGCAGCCTTCCAGAGCCGAATCAAGATCTGTAAAAGAGGCAAACAACAAACAACACTTTTGTTAGAAATTCTCCAGCAGTCCAGGCTCAGAGAAGAGTGTCAGCGCAGCGTGGTGAATAAAAGCCTGATTCTTCTTTAAAGAGGTCATATTAAGCTCATTAATGGCTTTATGGATTTCTTGGCAACTAGAACAGATTTACAAACACTAATGTTAAAAAAAATGTATATTATTCTCATTCTATAAACCGCTGCAGCCCCCGTTTTGATGTTCATCATGAGACACGCTGTTTTTCCACTTTTTCAAGGAGAGATATCATGCCTCTTTGTTCAAAAGGTGACACTTACTGAAAAAAGGTCTTAATAAAATATCTATTGCATGCTTTTCTCTAAACACCACAGAGTTACTGCACAAAAGCACCTTTTCCCTCCTTGGCTTTAAATCTCTGTCCATAACAGCAGCTTTTAAATAGTGCAGCAAGCTCCTCTCCTCTACTCAGAAAGATGTGATACTGGTCGTCCTGGAGTTGTAATACTGGTGAAGAGTCATGGGAGTACTTTTTTTTTTTTTTGTCTTTATTTGTCTGGGAATTTGTATTCAGACCAGAAAAACCTTCTGTAATAGATCTTTTCCAAGCATCTGCTCCGACTTGTTTTGCTTGACAGTTTACCAAACCCGTCCTTAAGCAGGGCTGGGCCAGTTACCCAGGCTGACTGGGGTCAGGGTTTACTTAGAGCCCCCCAGATCAGAGCCTGTACGGTGGGGGTCTTTCCGTTGTAGATGAGAGGGTAGCAAAAGGGCAAAAATGTGTTCGCAAAGCAACAACTACATGCTCATGTGTGTCACAACCAGTACTGGAGTTGAGGGGGGATGAGGGGAGATGGCATCCCTCCTGAAATAAAAATGGTCAAAATCATCCCCCCTGTAAAACTGCCATCCCTCCTTTCCATCCCTTATGTCATTTCATCAATGAATGTGGTTTTACTGCTATTTCAACATTTAGAGTCATCACCAGAAAAATAACACCAGAAAAATAACTTATTTGACAATTTTCACCTGTTTCAAGTAAATTTTCACTCGAAATAAGTAGAAAAATCTGCCAGTGGGGCAAGATTTATCTTCTCATTACAAGCAAAAAAATCTTGTTCCATTGGCAGATTTTTCTACTTATTTTAAGTGAAAATCTACTTGAAACAGGTGAAAATTGTTGTTTTTTCCAGTGATGAGTCTTGTTTTAAGTGTAATGGGATTTTTTTACTAAAATGAGACATTTTAACTAGAAATAAGACAAATATTCTTGTTAAGATTTTGAGTTTTTGCAGTGATCCATTTTACTTATCCTGTGAAGGACAGAGTCATATTGATAAGTTCAGAAAACTGTTTTTTATTGTTGTGTTTTGATGTATTTGATGTAAGCCCAGTGGATATTTAAAGCTTATAGAAGGCTGCATTTAACTGCTGCTATGTCATTCCTGCAGTATTTCTGCAGGTGTTTTGGTCAGTGCTATTATTTGTAATATATTATATTATTTGTAATCAGCACAAATTATCTGTCCCCATATGATAAAATCCACCATCCCCACTGATTTTTTTTTACAACTCGAGTACTGGTCACAACTGTGTTGCTTTTTCCAATCTGAGTGGTGTTCTGTTGGTGGAGCTGTTCACAGTTTGTCCACAACAAACATCATGTTTGAACATAAGGGTGTCCTTGAGCCCACGTGGCCTCAGAACACCTTTAAAGGCATATAATTGGATTTGTGGATGTATGTTTTGGACACTTAGGTGAAGGAGAAGCTGTCAACGGATCACCACCTGGTGGTAAGTCGGATCAGATGGAGGGGGAAGATGACAGACAAACGTGAAGTGAGGATTTGCTGGAAACGTCTGGCAGAAATATAACAATCTGGTTATTATACCCAGCATTCACTGAATGTTGGGGCTGCTTTAACTGTCATTGTTTTCAGAGTTAGTTGCACTGGACCGTGAGGAAGTAGCTACTGGCTCGAGCGCTTGATCTTCTTTAAAAAAAAAACACAAAGGATATGATTATAATTTGGAGTGCAATGATACAGCTCCTAATAGCACCATTAGCAAGTTCAACACCCTTATATCTCCCTTTGAGGGATAATATCAAAGTTTCAGAGGCTGTTAATGTTAATGAGAGAATGAGAGCATAATTCCTTTAAATCACCAAAGTTTTCAGCCAATAACCCATCAAGTCCATTAACGTGCCCCCAAATGCTGAAGTTCCTCGTGTGACTACTTTTAGCCACTCGTGGCTGAGCGGAGCTCAACGGTGCCAACGTGACGCAAACCTTTCCAGACTGTGATTGAAAATAAACATTCACTTGGTTTTGTTTGACTTACTGTGCTATTTTGCAGTTGTTTGTTGTAACAGTTCGACCGGTGTAGTGAACGTTACACCTGACGACGTTGTTGGTATAGTCTGACTCTTGCACCAGGAACCTAGGATTAACTTGGAGCTGGAGAAAAAAAAGACAAGGGACACATTGTAAAATCAGTAAAATCACAAGTCTCAACAAAACAACGGTAAAGCTTGAGTTATGGTTCTGCGTCAAAACGACGCCGTGCCTACGGCGTGTGGTACACGTCGACGCCGTCACTGACGCCGTCACTGACGCCGTCACTGACGCCGCCACTGACGCCACCACTGACGTGCACCCCTTGGCAGAGCCGCCGCAAGGGGTGTGCGAACCGTGCGACTGCACAGGGCCTTGCGCCCCAAGGGGCCTCGCGCTATGGGCCGTTTTTTTTTTTTTTTTTTTCACAATTTTTTTTTTTTCAATTTTTTTTTTTTCCCTTATAAATATCAACAGTCACGTTCCATTACAGACCTAAATGTGTACTAGTCTGTGCATATCAATAAATATATGTGCAATGATGCGCGTGTCTGTTGTTCAATACAACTGATCAGACCAAGCGCAGACACAAGGTGCTCTGATCCAGACGGGTGGAGTTGGAACAAACTGTCACACAATGTCGAGAGAACGAGACAGAATCAGGAAATTTCGATCAGGGGATGAAAAAAGAAAAAAAACTAAAGAAAATGGAGTGACGGAGAAGTCCGAAGGGTTCACGCCGGCGTCACGGCGACGGCGTGTGCTCTGCGTTGGTTTGACACAGAACCATAATTCAGGCTTAGGTTCTGATGGAACGAGCACTAGATTAGAAGAACATCAACTCTGAGCATGTATGGTTCTTTCTGTGTGGCTGCATTGATCATCGATAGATGGGAAACAAGTGGCACTGAGCTGCAACCTGAAAACTCCAGTTAACCAGAGATTTGAAAACTTTCTAAAGTGGATTGATTTATGATGCCCTTGGACTTCCATAGATGGACTTACTGTATTGTGACCTTGTGATGTACACAAACCTTCCATGGTCAAACAAATCAAAACTTCACTGCTGGACTCTCACCTTAAGAATGTAGTTTCCAGGTTTGATGTCAGTGATGTCGATCCACTGGCAGTCAATATCAGCATTGTATGTATCATAGCAGCCTGGGCTCAGACCCTTTAGGAACAGAGGGGACACGGACATGGGTTGGGTACAATTATCAAAAAGTAAAAGCCAGATCTTGTATTAAATGTAAGCGGTGACTGAAAACTAGCAAATTATTTATGTCAAAACAAAACTTCATGCAGTTGCACTAGTGTATAAGGTAACAACAGCGAATCGATGTTGGTGTACTGGCTGCAAAACCAGTTATCATCAGAGGTGTCAAAAGTATTCACATTCATTACTCAGGCACAAGTATAGATACTAGAGTTTAAAAATACTCCTGTAGAAGTTGAAGTATCAACTCAAGTTTTTTACTCAAGTAAAAGTATAAAAGAACTGGTTTCAAAACTATTTAAAGTATAAAAGTAAAAGTAATGTAAGGGGGAAAAAAGCCATTAAGGACAAAAGCCATTGAAATGAATGCATATTAGTATAATGCAAATATATTAAAGAACCATATATGTGTACTATTGAGCATTAACATGTGTTTCAGAGAGCAGGAGATATGATGACTAGTTGCCTATAAGTATTTTAATGGTGCAAAAAGTCAAACTTCAGAGGCATGTTATCATTTATCCTAACCTTTATTGGAATGTACATCCAAGTTTAGTTGCAGGAATCTGAGGGAACGGATGTAAGAACAAAACTGGACAAGAACATCTGAAACAACCACAACCAAATTCACTCTATCCGGATGGAGCAATTTAACTGGATAGTTTTTTTTTTAAAGGCCGAAATGAAATAGAGTAACGAGGCTGTTTTTAAAATGTAAGGAGTAAAAAGTACAGATAATTGCGTGAAAATGTAAGGAGTAAAAATAAAAAGTCGTCTGAAAAATAATTACTTCAGTGAAGTATAGATAACCAAAATTTCTACTTAAGTAAGGTAACAAAGTATTTGTACTTCCTTACTTGACACCTCTGGTTATCATTATGTCCATCTTTGTTTCTGCGGTTTTACCTGAGTGTGAGAAGTGCAGGCGTAACGCTTCAGGTGCCCAAAGTCACAGGTGGTGTCCTCCAGACAGAAGCTGGCCTTGTGTCCCTCTGCCACTTTACGGCCAGTGCTGACCTCGAGTAAATCATAGTGGCTGAACTCATCCATACTGTGGTAATGCCTGTCAGAACAAACATAAACAAGGGATGAAGTGACAGTCAAGCTAGATTTCAGTGGGCCACCAAGGTTTTAAGGTTTTTTAAAGCAGCATACTGCATTGTGTATACCGAAGCACAAATTCCAGTTGGTCTATAAATGTTTTTACGCTGTTTTAATGACACATCTCAAACTTTAAATTCAACTTATAGAGTTTTAAACAAAGACTTACGCTTCAACTTGCAAGTTCCACCTTTCACAAAATAACTGGAGACAATGTTAGAGAGGCTAGATTGAGATGATTAGGACATGAAAAGAGCAGAGATTGGGAGTATACTGATAGCATGTTACTGGGGATGGATTTGCCATGAAAGGGGAAGATAGGGAAGACCAAAGAGGAGATTTCTGGATGAGGTGAACGAAGATACTTGGTCTCTTGACCAAGTAAGGTGCAGAAGACAAGACGAATGATTTACTTGTGGTTACCACTTGTGTGAAAAGAAGAAAAGAAGATAAAGAAGTGCGTCATAGTTCTAAAAGTATATGTTTTTCACAAAATTGATCAATTTAACTCATCTCGATGGTGTATTTTATATTGTAAATATGCAGCAGGTTAAAAGAAAATGACACCTTCCAGGAGCTACTTTTCTTCCCTGAGTGCACTTTGTGCAGGTAAAGTTTAGTTAAAGCAGGATGATTATGACATGAAGATTTGATCCATGACAGGATGTAAAAGCCAGAATTGCATAAGAATGATGGCAGATGGAGGTTTATTCCTTGCATCTTGTCAGGATTGTTGTGGGTGAGCTCAGGCATCAGCACTGAGGAGTGATGAAAGGCACTGACTGACCGAGATGAGAACTCTGCACAGTAAGACTTCTTGTCTACCAATTAATTTTTTATACATTAATATGTGTCTGCAAAACCACTGTGATGCAACAGCAATGCAGTGTGCAAAAATGTTGTTAACTCTCAGCTCCTATAGACCATCTTACGACCAAGGAACAACCTTAGATTTTACTCTTTGAAGCCGGTATGGAAATGCAGTTCCTTGAATGACCCCTAAGGGCCAGCTCCAAAAAGTGAGTCAATTTCCATTGACAACAATGCAGAAATAAACATTTACATCCTGGCACACACACACACACACACACACACACACACACACACACACACACACACACACACACACACACACACACACACAAAAAAAAAACAAAGAGTTTTGATCTCAATAGCTAGATTTTAAGAGGTCAATGACCACAATGACTCTTTGAAGAGAACCTGTTAACCCCTAGGGATTTTGGAGGTGAATTTCGCCTGAACATGCCTATCCCAATTAAATCAACAATGTCTCCACAATTATAAGGACAATATGCATAATCCTTGTCTCAATGGATAGCTAAGGCCTCACAGCATACATTTCCAGTGTCAGAAAAAATTTGTATGTTCACATGCCTGAGCAAATTGTGATAAACCAAACAAAAAAGATGACATTTTTGAAACCGATATCAAATTTTTTAATGTATAGAAAATGTAAAGACCTTAGTCGGCCGAACTGAAGCTCTTGAGATCGAGCTTTTAGTGCCAGATAATGCATCCTAATTCAAGTTATTCCAGCATGTACTGTACAGTATATGCAACCCACACTTAGCCGAGCTATTGACCGCCTCGGAACTCGCCCTTCCAGAAGGGATTCATGATTACTGCAACAATTCATTTCTCTTTGGGGATTAATAAAGTATTTTTGAATTTAATCTGAATTTCCACTCTACATGAGCACTGTATAGGGGGTGATTTTCTTTTTTTTTTTTTTTTTTGGGTATACATCTTCAGTTTAATTATACAAAATTTAAAATGCATGCTAGTGACAGCTGCATTGCAGTGTGGTGTGCAAGCACCGGCCATATAACTTCATGGTTGAGGCTCATGTGGAACTAAGCTTTGTTGCAGTTTCTGGTGTGACAACAAAAGTGAGTCAATCTCCACTGACTCCCATGTTAAAATTTCCAACTTTAGATTAAAAATGAACATATTTACAGCCTGGTTCAAAAGACAAGGCAAAGACAAGCAATGAATTCATTTCTAATATGATTGATTGACAGTTGGGTTCAAATGACAATTTTGGTCCCAGTCGTTTGATTAGACACTCATTACAAATCTGAGGGGGGTGGATTTTTTTATACCACACCAGGAGAATTTATACAAAGCAATAAATTCATTTTTCTAATATGATTGATTGACAGTTGGTTCGGCCAATGGCTAGCCACTATCATTTCCTGGTCCATAATCGCCGTGCTACTGCACTTAAAGCGACCAGATGTTTCTACGAACCCAGTCTCGGCTAAACGCAACAGAAATGTTTAATTTCACCGCCAAGAATATGTTAAATGAAATACTATGCTGTAAACATCTGCCTTCAGCTCTGGAGATATTTCAGCAGGGATCCGCTGAAGGAGCTGGTGGCCAAAACCAACTTTGAGTAACATATGGTGGGCGTGTTCCCATCAGCGTGTTGGGTAACAACTCTGGAACTCACTCCCACCTGACAGCCGTAATAATGACTCTTTACCCCAGTTCAAATCCAGACTCAAAACACATCTGTTTCAAATTACATAAAATGTATAATCTCTTCTTTATGTTTTCTTATATTATTCTTTGTCTGTGTTTGATGTATTTCATTATGTTCTCATTTACTGTAAAAGTGTCCTTGAGTACCTTGAAAGGCGCTGTTACATAAAATGTATTATTAATATCAATATAACATGGCAACACATCGTAGGAAGAAATATGAAAAGAAAGGGCTTCAGCACTGCTCTTCAGAAACCATCGGGTCACGTGACATAATGCTTCATCCACTTTTTTACAGCCTATGTTGTAGTGTCAAACAGCTAGCTATCAGCTCTTTTGGAACTACTGAATTGGACTTCCGAGATGTTACAGACCTGACAGAGCAGAATCATAATTATTTTAAATACGTGGCTTGTTGTGCTAATAATTGTACTAACAGACTTCTGCAACTGGCTCAGGGTTGGCTTGGAAGCTTCTGTGGGTGAAAGTAATCAGATATGTCCATTCAGCTCATGCTAACCCATTAGCGCAGGAAGTGGGCTGCTGTGGGCGGGTGAGCCCCGTCTTACTAGGGCTACAGCGTGAAACAATATAGCCTACACACACCTTGGAGAACAAGTGAGAAAAATCTACACCCTGCGCCTATTTCCACCTACATAAGATATGGTTAAAACGCCAAGCAGAAGAAGAACAAGAATGCAGTTTCCTTCAGAACATGCACATGAGCAGCCAGTGGAAGTTCCACCACAACCTGCTATTAGCTGCAAACCCAGCTAAGAGTCAAGAGATTGCAGTGATATAAGGATCACCACTCACCACCTCCATGTGCACTCTTTGGTACGACCATGGATGAATGAGGAAAATACCACAATTTCCTTTGCAGGAGTTTTGTTTATGTATAGATTGTTTTTCTGTGTGGCATGGTGGGGTTTAAGCTATATGTGAGTACCGAATGCAGGCCAGTAATTTGGTGTTTTGCTTTAAAATCACTTCTTGAATTTGGATTAATTAGAAGGGTTTCATCCAAAGTTTGTGTAGGGTTCTCTAAAAATCCCTAAAAGGCATATACATGTCTTGCTTTATTTCACTGGGTTTTATAACCACAGGGAGGGTAAAAATATGCATATTATCTTTTTTATATGGGTGGTAGAAGACGGGAATAGAGTAGGACTTCATTTCCCAGAATCCTCTGTTGTTTTCATGTTTTATAATAGTTTTATTAAAATAAATATTGTTCATTTTAGTGACCTTGTAATTCATGCATGATGATGTTCACAAGATATTCTATGGTCTTTAAGCCAATTATAAAAGGTTGACTTTTGTGGTATAAAAAGGAGAGACTCGAACATTCGAGGGGAGGAAGGTCCGGCAGTCAACGGGAGACGGTGAACTGGCTGGCTGCGGGGTAAATATCTGGAGACTAAAGTTTGGCCCAGATATTGAAGTCCAGCGAGACTTTAATCGGTCGGAGCATTTTTTTTGTGCCAGTAACTTGGTCGGGCGTGTTCGCTTCGCACAAGGGTGGAGTTTTTCCCCGAGCCGCAGCAACGTGGTCTCCACCATTTTCCTTGAGGGTACGGCTACTTAGCTCTCGGGCAAAGAACCAGACTTTTTCGCAGCAGGGACACGGACGGAGGACGCTGCCGTTAGGACGTTCATGTGGGTGAGGACGGAACGCGCAGACGAGTCGGGGCCAAGAGGCGAGGACGGATCGCCGGACGCAGGTGGCCGGAGCTGCGAGAGGCGGCGGGGAGCGGTCTGGACATCGCTCTGAGGCCTGGCGGGCTACACCGCCATGTTACTTCTGCACTGAGAGGTTGCGTGAGTACTTGACATTGGATACTGAGTGCAGGATACAGGCACGAGTCCTTGTTAACAGACTTGGACTGTCCCGGTTTTCAACGTTAAAGCTGCCGTCCATAATTGGATAAAACCTTATGTGCACTACTCTTCAAATAGGGAAAATTATCCAAGCGCTTGGGTTTAGACTTTTTTTTTCATTTTGGTATCGTTATCACCTGTGTGAACTGTGAAAATTATTTTGGGTACAAGGTTGTCAGTGGTTGACATTTCCCCCAGTTTGTTTCTGTTTTGCTCCGCTTGTGTTCCATCTGCCCTGATCGTCTGCACCTGTGTCTCGTTATCCCCTGTGTATATCTGGTCTTGTCATTCCCTTGCTCCTTGTGGTTCTGTACTGTGCTTTCCTCCATGTGTCCTGCCAAGTTTTTCCTCCAGTTTTTTTATCTGTGTTTCTGTGTTATTGATCCTGCTAAGCAGCGCTTTGGTTTTTGTTCCTTGCCCTTTTTGTGGAATAAACCCTTTTTTGTTGAACTCTTGCCTCTCGCTCTCCTGCAACTGGTTCCTCACCACACCAGCCGGGACAGAACAGAACCACCAGTATGGACCCAGCGGGAGAGAGTTCCGCCTTCTGGGACATCGTGTACCGGGAGGCGGAACTCACTATTCCTGGTTGGCGGCACCCGGATGAGCTGGAATCCCCCTTCTGGGGAACACGCCTGGCTCAGGGTGGGCCCAGGAGCATTCAGGCTCTGGAGCGACACTGACGACGGCGTCTATGCCAGCCCCAGCTAGCCGCTGTTCCGGCGGTGGTCTCGGGCGCGTCGCCGGCGGTGGTCCCGGACGCATCAGCCCATGCTCCGGTGATGGTCCCGGACCCCCCTCAGCCAGCGCCACGGACCCGGGTTCCCCCGCAGCCAGCGCCCCGGACCCGTGCTCCCCCTCAGCCGGCTCCTCGTATTCTGAGTTCCCCGCCAAGTCAAAGTTCCCCGCCAAGTCAAAGTTCCAAGCCAAGTCAAAGTTCCCCGCCAAGTCAAAGTTCCCCGCCAAGTCTTCCAAGCCCCACGCCACCAAGTCTTCCAAGCCCCACGCCACCAAGTCTTCCAAGCCCTACGCCACCAATTCTTTCAAGCCCCACGCCACCAAGTCTTCCAAGCCCCCCGCCAAGTCGTCCAGACCCCACGCCAAGGCCCAAGCCTAGGCCTCGAGGACGACCCCCCCGAGCTGTCTCGCCAGTCTGCCCGGTCCCGAGGATGGCCCCCGGAACTTTGGCCGTGTGTGGGCCTGCATCTGGGTCCTCACCACACCAGCCGTGACAAAGGTTGGTACTGGTACTGCATTTTTGAGTGACCAAGGGTACTACAATATGATATTTTTGCTTTGGGTTTACTGTAATCATGAAAGTGTGAGCAGTAAATATTCAAAACACAGTCAGATACTTATTTTTTTTTTATGTGGATGATTTATTGACGAGGTACTCATCCGTTCGGGTAATAAAACAAAAGACTATTGGTTTGGATAAAAGGTGTAATAAAATAAATGTATGTGTATTACCCTTTACATATTGTGGTTTAACCTTATTTTAAGATTTCTTTGTATTTCTGAGGGCTTATATTTTTTTCAGTGGAGGCACCACGCTAGTTATTTCCTTTTTCCCACTTTAATGAAAACAGTCCCGTAGTTCAACTGAGAACCCCAGCGAATTCACCATCTTAAGCTGAGAACCTAGGACCTGTTTTATTTTATTAAGTGTAACCACGGTGTAGATTCTGAACGCCAAGAGAAAAAGGGGTTACATTTGTATGTAAATTGTGCAAACATTGGATGGGCTTACTGCATAGAAGGCTATATTAAAAAGACAAATAAACAATGATGGTACTAAGATTACACCAGATGGTAGCCCCACTTGCTCCAGATATCTTTCAATGGGCCTGTGCTAAACTATGATGCTATCTAACATCACCCGACATTCATTCTGATTGAATCTGTCCATCCTTTTTTCAAATATCGCTATTGAGATCTGAAAATCAGACCTGGGAAATATGGCTACCACCAAACATTTGCTCCGGAAACCCTCCCTCAGAAGTCTGGGGTGATGCCCCAGAAAGCCCCTTGTCCAGGTCTCGTCCAAGTCTCTGCTCACAACACAAATTAATCTCTCTCTAACTGCTGACTTTTCTCTGAATCCTTATAATTCCCTGGTCTCTCTGAGACCATCTGCCTCACTTTTAAGGATCCAGTCTGTTATCTGCATGTACATATGCATTTTTGATCTGTTCAGTGACAAACCTCCTGTGGGGATACATAGTATTTATATTTAAACTCATCCTCACTCGTTGCTTTCCTTCATGCTCCCATGTAACTACTGAGCTTTTTTTTTCAATGTGTGCAAAACTGACACTAAAGCACCTCTTTTTTTAGCACTTTCACATATTTTTGTTTTTAAAACTAAAATATATTCTACACTCATTCATACTGTTTTATGTTACTTGTGTTGCTAACCTGTAAGATACACTTTAAAGAGACACAGTGGATTTATGTTGTTTACAATCAAGCTGTTGACCTCAGCTGTTGACATTTTTGTAAGTGATGGTGCACCTTGACTGAACATGTCAGGAATCATCAGTGGTTAATGGATACTAATTAATGGCAACAATAAAGTATTGCAGAGGCAAGGAACAACCGTCCTAATGATGTATGAATGAAGGTAATTAGCTTGTACTGATCGGCAAGATGAGAGTTGTGTGTGTATGTCAGCATCTGTGCAGCTATCTGTGTGCGTCTTGCCAAGTGTGCATGCATACGCACACATATGCATCTATAAATATGCGTGTAGGACAGCTTCTTTGTTTATTGCTTTCTGGGTGCATGTGTTTGCACAGCTATAGCAGCTTAAGAAAGCCTGAATAATCACGGCCACCCATTGTCTTAGCTGAACTTGAATATGAAGTGTGAGGTGAGTGATTGCGTCAGTGCGCTGGTGCTTTTGAAATAATCTGCAGCAATAACTGCCGTACACCTTCTTCCTCTCTCAAATATCAAACAGACCCCAGGATACGTTTAACTTTTACAAGCCTGCTGCGCTCATAAATGTATAGCAAGTGCATGTTTGCAAAGAAAGACATGACAGCCTAATACCATGGTTTATATTTACTTTATCTATTCACAGCAGAGGCAACAATAGAGTATTAAACACACACACACACACACACACACACACACACACACACACACACACACACACACACACACACACACACACACACACACCAATTTTATGTTGCACTGCCCAACGTGAAAGGACAATAGGGATTGTAATACTTTTTTAAGTAATATTATGCATCGATGTTCCACGTTAAGGTGAAGTAAAAACACATTTAGTTAAGAGAGCCCTCAACAAGTAAAATCCAACATACATACTGAATTCTTAGTGAGAGGTGACTTTATATCATGAAGAAATCCTGAATATCATCAACATTACAGGCATATCAGGTGATATTTGGGAGTATAATTCATATATATAAATAAAAGTTATAAATAAAGTTTCTTATTCATCTGCAGTGCCTCAGTGCCCTATATATATATATATATATATATATATATATATATATATATATATATATATATATATATATATATATATATATATATATATATATATATATATATATATATATATATATATATATATATATATATACCAAATATAATAATCTTTGGTTCTTTAAGTGGCTATACAGTATTCTCCTGTTTTAAGTCTGTTTATCCTAATGAATGCCTTTTATTGCTAGCCCATTTTCTCTTATTTTTTGCAAATAAAAATGCAAAAGCATATTTGTGGAAATGTGAACTGAATTGAAGTGACTTCACAACCTGAAAAAAATAAAAAATAAAAAAAAGAACAGAAAATGTGGGATGCCTGGGTTCATCTTGTGCTTTCTCTCGACATGAGGCCTAAAACCTGGAAAATTGAGCCTTTTGAAACATATTTAGTTTTTCATCTGTAGCGTACACATTTAAATGCAACTAGATGACATCAAAGATGAATTCATGAAGCTTCAAGTCATTTTTAAACCATTTAAAGTCAGCCGAAGCGGTAAGCAAACAGAATGAAACGCTTCAGGTGGTGCCCCTAGTTGCGCTGAATGAGCCGGATACACCAGCAAGTCAGTAGTAAAGATTATATTTTTAATAGCCTACTATAGAAGAGATTAATTATCCTAATTAAAGGAAAAAAATATTTTATACATTTATGTATATATTTATTTTTAGTCTTAAGTAAAAGCTGTCTAAAAATGCAATTTAAACATTAGGCTGTAAAAAATTTAAAATTAAGGTCCACTACAATAAAGCAACATAACAGATTTTAATGTCATAGGACTCAAACAAATCTTAGTTATATTGCCGTTATTAAAGTTAATGGTTTCTTCTATCATTGCTAAAGTATGCAATCGCTCTGCACTGCATACTGATGTGGTGTTTGCTTTAGCGGGTGAGGTAAGCACTGGATCTCTTACAGTCAGACTATAAAAATATTGGTCTTTTACCTTACTTCACGGCCCGTGTTTCAACACAGCGACAGCTTTTACTGGAACAGTCATTAAAGATTGACGGATGACTTGGAGGGGAAAGTGGGTACTTTCCACTGATGGAGCAAGTGACCATTGAAGGACTCATTTGTTCTGTACAAAGGCAACCAATTAGGAACTGCTTTCAGGTAGAAACCTGCCTGATTTTATCCGAGGCTGAACACTATCTCCATATGTAACTTAAGTTCTTGCCCCGGATGCCGTACAGATATTAATCAGTCATTTACAGGCTTATTTTTCGGGGGGCACTTGGATACATCTGAGCACTTATGTTCACATGTGTTTACTTCAGGGGCTCAAAAGGCAGGAACACATTTTTTTTTTTTTGTTGTTCTCTCAAATTGGAATGCATTTCGACGGCAGGCTTGAAATGATTATCTCCAGTATACAGCATGTCTATGTGAAATAGAAAAGAAAGTGTGTGTGAAGGCAGGAGGCAATGAACTACAAGATGTTTGGAGAGGTTCCCCTACCTACTCAGATTCCTGGATCCCGTCACAGACTATGTCATCTGCAGAGAATGTAGCGTTGGAAGGATACTACGGGGATTTAACAAGAATAGCTTGTAAACGTTATGCATGAAACATTCCAATTCGTATTCGCAGTTGTGAGTCATTTTCCACTCGTGTTGCAACGCACAAGACTTTGATGGTTCCTCTGATCACACGAAACACAGGCAGCTACAGTGGGTTCTTTGAGAACGCAGTGGTCTGTCATTTGTCTTCAGGAACGCACGGTTAACAAAAATGTCCAAACAACCGTGCGAACAGCAGCTGGCCACTTTTCAACATTTCTAACACAAAAGTGCAAAATAAAAGAAGCACAAGATGAAGAACTCTGTAAACCAATAAAAACTGTCAATGACCTCCCTGGTTCTTACTCTGAAAGATACATTCTCTGTATTTCTTGCACTGTTTTTCTTCCTTTGCACAATTTTTTTTTTATCTTATATTTTTTATCTTTTTATCTCTACTGCAATGTGTATATACTGTCCATATTTTGTAATTATATATATATTTTATACCTTCCCCGTATGCGTGTGTGTGTGTGTATATGTTAAGTGTACTGCTGCTAACACGTGAGTTTCCCCATTGAGGGAGTAATAAAGGACTATCTTATCTTATCTTATTCATTGGTGTGAAAAAAAATAAAGAATCAAAGAAACCAAAAACATACAGAAAAGCAATACTCCAGATGATGCTGTTCACTTTTTTTGTATTGTTACACAAGTGCTAAAGATAGATGTGAATGTAATGAAAATGCAAACTCTTATTACTTTTTAACTTATTTGACAAAAATATAGGGCAGGAAAACTTATTGTGAGAATCCAGACGAGGGCGTTTCTCCATCTGAAGAGATTTCTTTGTAACGACGATACTCTGTTCCAGTCACCCACATCCATGCCAGCGTACTTAAACAGCCTTTTGATCTGGTGTCACAGATCAACAGGAAATAGATTGATTTGTCATTGTGATCACATAGTGGATGGAACAATTTCCTTGGCATTGCAGCTCCTGGGAACTACTGTGTAAATGTACACTGATGTCAGGCAGCAACAACATTGCCAATCTTCCAACAGCAAGTCGACATTCCTTCAAGATGAGAGCAGTAGACGAGCGCCTGGATCTGGCATCGGAATGCAGACTGGTATGAAGTCACATAAAAGCCAGGCTATATTGAATACAATGACAAACAACAAACGTGATACCGCCAGAATGTGCTCATCGTCAGCCTGCTACAACATTTCACCTGAGAGATCACTGCTTTACAAAATCAACTCAAACGTGTTCACTTCGAAAGCCTCGAAGAGCAAACCGTTTTGTAAAATAGTCCAAACCGTCATCGCCACCTACCTTTTTACCAACATCTGAGTAAAGTACAGTTTAAGTCATTTCGAGGTTTGGTCTGTAATGGACTTCACAGGTTTACCTCCAACTACAAAAGTGCGACAGCATGCTGCTTTGAGAAAATAAAGTCCTGCAGTGTCCTTGCTGAATTTAAAATCCTACTGCCATTACTGCTGCCTCTGTTTCTACAAAGATCTTTAGAAGGCAATTCATGCAGGATGTTTCTTTCTAAAAACAGCTCTCGGAGCAAACACATACTGTGCTTTGGTTAAACATATGGTGTTGTGTCAGACGATGCAGAAAAATAAAACCTTTTTATTTGATGCTACTCTGATTTGTGTTTTTGTCTGGTTTCTTCTTTATATTAACATTGATAAAGTATTGTAAGTATTACAATTAACTGCAGTATTTACTTTAGACCCGTTTGCAAATCCAGAATGAAGAGGATTTTGGATATTTGTCATTCAGCTTTGTCAGCCATGAGCACTGTCCAATTAATCAATCTGAGAAACAAGCTGCAGGGATGGTTCATGTCCTTGCACATGACGACACAGATGGTAATGTCACAGGTGCACACAGACACACACACACGCACACACTTCCACAGTCGATGACTAACTTTTTCTCCTTGTGTTAAGGTGACACTAAACTTACAATTTGCTGCAGTTAAGTGTGAACAAGGTGAGCAAATTACCAGCAAGCTAGCTTCACAAATTGACCTTTCCTTCCCCGACAAGACACAGCCAACATCTCTTTTCAATTGCAATTAGGTAGTCAGCAAGAATACGCTCATTTGCTTTTTAACCCCCTAAGAACTGGTGAAAATGTATTTCTTGTTGCTTTGGGTTAAGAAATTAAATATTATGAAATAGACAACAAAAAGCGTAATGTTCAAATATATGTACGAAAGGTCTTACGAGGTTAATGAAGCATTTTGCCATCTTAGCAGGCAAGGATGGACGAACCAGAAGCACAAAAGGGGGTTTGGGCCACGATGAAAGAAAAGAACATGGGTATTTGGCTATTTTTCTCGAATATCTGGTGAAAAAAAGTCAAAAGTCTGACTTTTGGGGTAGCTTGTGAAGTTGATCTTTGGAGTGAGGTGGTAGGTTTGTTGCCTCTCAGGCTTCAGGGCTCAAATCCTGGGGCATTTCTGTGTGGAGTTTGCATGTTCTACCTGCGCTTGCTTCTGTTTTCCCTGGGTAATCTGGCTTCTGCTCAGAGACCAAAAGCATCCATGCCGGCCCTTTGATGTACTAGCAACCTGTCCAGGTGAACCCTTAGTGGAAGCTAAGTTAGCATGGTTTGCATTAATGGGCGTGGCCTAATGGCTCAACAGCGCCCCCTAGAAAACTTTGTGCCTCAAGCCCCACAATACGGTTTGACGTACATGCAAGAAAATCGGTACAGACCTGTATCATGTCGCAACTTAAAGAAAAGTCTCTTGGCGCCATGGCCGAAACCGAACCGGAAGTCGGCCATTTTGAATTAATCGTGTAATTTTGGCGCAATTTATGCCATTGCTTCGGCCGCTTCTTCGCCCGAACCGTAACGTGCACCGAGGTGTGTTATACATCAAAATGTGCGTCTCGATCCTGCTACGACTACTTTTCTCAGTCAAAAGCGTTACCGTGGCGATGATAGACGCCAAAAATAGCACCCCCCCTTCATCTGATTGGTCCATATTTGATAGTTCCTACTTTCTGCCATAACTTTTGAATGGTTTGACATAAAGACTCGTGGGTCGTGTCATCGGACTCGGTTTTGAGTCCTTGACCATAATTGGTGCAAATGATCCCCCCCCCCTTCTTCTGATTGGTCGATATCTGATAGTTCCTACTTTCTGCCATAACTTTTGAATGGTTTGATATAGAGAGTCGTGGCAGGTGTCATCCGCTAAATGTCCAGGCCTGAAGAATCTACATGCAAGTCATACAAGCGCTTCCACTGCAGCACGCCTGATCGTGCACAAGGGTGCAAGGGCCCGTTCATCGCTGCTTGCAGCTTTAATTATCATAATGTTTGTGGGACAAAAGCAGGAAGCTTGAAGGCATCAGAACATCATCTCATCCCTTAAGTATAGGAGCAGCAGCATCATCATGCTGTGGGGCGCTTGAGTACAGGAAGGTCTGGTACATTTTACAAAATAGGCAGCATCAAGAGGAAAGAAGATTATGTGGATATATTGAAGAAAAATCTCATGATGTAAGCCTATAAAGTTAAAGCTTGGATGTAAAAGAGTCTTCCAAATCAACAATGATCCCAAGTATATCTCTGAATTAGCTGAGATAAGTGGATATGGGACAATAGAGGGAATATATGGGAGTGGCCATCACAAAGCCATTACCTTGATCCAATAGAAAATGTTCAGTCTCATTATTCAAACTTTTTCAAATAAACTAATAAATAAAGTGAAGAGACATACATAGTATATGTATTTTTCTAAACTGTCCTGCATGCAAGACACAATATGTTTAGCCGAGCCAGTTTATGGAATAACGGCAGCAGTAGCAGCCTGGATGTGTGTCACTCGGGTCCCAGCTGCTACACCAGAAAAGACGGACGGATGATGACCTAATTGGATGCTGCTGGAGCTGTTAGCTCAACCTTGTCCTCAGCTCCCCTTACCGTATGCTCACACACACGCGCCATGTAAGCCTCCTGAGCGTTGCCGTCCGCTCACGGTGAATGAGATGATAAAAATCATTGCCACACTGGATTGTGGGTTCTGTGCGATGGGGGGTTTTAACGGTGTTTACGTCAAAAGTTAGGAAGTTTTCGACTTTCAATGTGTCAGCACGGGCATCAGCCAATCAAGACGCAGCTATGCAGCTAGTGCTAGTAAATGGAATCTCACTTGGGGGCACGACAGTTTCAAAGTATGTGGCTTATTTGTGTAGCAAAAAACAAAGATATTTGATTGGTTGTTATGTATGGAGCCAAATCAAGGCCAAAAATTTTGCTAATTTTAAAATAAAATGGTAATTGAAAAACTAAGATTTGAACCTGAAAATTCAAGTTTTGATCATGAACTTATTTTTTTACAGTTTAAATTTTTTTTTTTTTCAGTATCAGATCTTTTTTTCAGTTTCAGATCTTTTTTTTCTTCAGTTTCACATATTTTTTTTTCAGTTTCACATCTTTTTTTCAGTTTTAGATTTTTGGCCCTGGTCCAAAGTCTGAAAAAGATCAGAAGAAAAAACTGAAACTGAAAAAAAAACTGAAACTGAAAAAAAGATCTGATACTGAAAAAAAAAAATTAAACTGTAAAAAAATAATTTCATGATCAAAACTTGAATTTTCAGGTTCAAATCTTAGTTTTTCAATTACAATTTTATTTTTAAATTAGCAAAACTTTTGGCCTTGATTTGGCTCATCTCAAGCATCATTGCAACACAGCAGGTTACCCAAACCCACACCCCGACGCCACACCCATTTGAACTATCCATGATTCAGTTAGGAAATAAAATATCTTTCACAAAATAAAAGCTTAAAAATCTCCTTAATTCAAACCAGAAGATCTTCATTATTTTACATACTTTACAAAACTTAAGCAAACGCATAGCTGACTGAGTGTTATACATGTGATATGTATTAAGGACTTACTGATGACAGCTGTGCCATTCCCAGGTATGACGCGGCCTGTTAGGCATGAAGTCAGCCGTGCCCTTATTCTTCACCCTCTGTGGGAATCGCAGCAGGACCCTTACATCATAGTCAGTGGTCTCAGGGCTGTAGGCAGAGCTGAGTGACAGACACACAGAGACAAAAACACAGTGAGGGAACATGCCCAGCTGGCTGCTAAAAGAATGTCGGTACGTCTGTTCCTCATAAGTAAGACAAAGGGGGGAAAAAAGAGCAAACTGGAAGGCTGCGAGGCAGGAGTATAGCTTCTAAATAATTCACTTCACAGATTACAGCCATCTCTCAAAACACACTGTTTCAACATGGGTAGAGAAAGCAAAGAGCGAGATTGAAAAAATAACAAACTGTTGCACAATTCACTTTTTTTGCGAGGAAAATGGAGGCATAACCCCAAGTTCACACCCATTGAAGATCTAGGCCATTCATCCTGTGACTGTTGTTGACATTGGAGTGTATGGCAAATTACAACAGTCCATCTGTGGGTGATTGCGGCAAACACATGCAGGATATGAAAGGGCTTTGAGGGATGGCTGTGCTTGTGATGGGAAGAGGGCAAATAGAGTAGCCACAGAGCCAACACCCTTCCATCCTTTCAATGATGTTCTCAGTGTAGAGGCAGTCAAAGGACCCTGTCTCAGGGGATGCTTTCCAACACAGAGAGGAAACTAAGCACAGCCGGTTTCCCCGGGGGTGACCAGGATTTAGTTTACTGAAAAGTTTTGTCAACTTTTTATTTTTGTTTTTTTCTTTCTTGCTTGCTTGCTTTCTTTCTTTCTTGCTTAGATACCACTGAATAGAATGCACATGAAAGATGAGAAGCAATGTGAAGGATAGGAAAGGTTTGAAAAATGGCTCATACACACACAAGTTATCATTCTTTCTTAAAAAAAGACAACAGCAGGTCTCTAGAAAACTGCTTTCACATTCCTTTCTTGCTCTTAACTCATCAGACATTGATGCTTGGTCAGGACCTCACAATGAACATCTTTTATAGCAACACAGACTCTCAGATGTTTGGGGAACTGTCACAAATCTAACTGTGAGGTAATGACTTGTCTCCTCAGACACTGAATTACTTTTTTGTAGTTTCTTCCTAAAGCTGTCACAAACATTGTCTTTTTCAAATTCTACAGGTAAAATGAAAAAAGTCTGCTCCTGGAAATTAGAGAGACTGTTATCAAAATCTTATCAACCTAATACGTTTTAAGTTTTCAGTTGAAATTTGGTTCAATTTAGAAATTACACACTGAGTTTAAGCTTTTACGTTGCATAACTGGTTTGTTAGGCTTAAGAAAACATCATAGCTTACACTGAACAGACACTCCCATAACTCTCTGCATACAAATCTTTCTTTGGGTTACAAGATGATGTGACCCATCTTGTAAAGAAAAAGAAAATGTGCTGAATAGTTCTTTAAGTGAAAAAAAATAAGTGCTGGGACTCCCCCTGACCTGCCGTCTATCATACAAATATGGGACAAAAACATGAGTGATATGTACACAGTATGTCTGTCTATCTGTCGTTTTATTGTACAGAAATTACAAAGGCAGCTCTAAATCAAATCCACATGAGTCAAATTTAATGTGTCATGGAGCCACAATTATTAAATGTAACCTTTATAGTGTTATATAAAATAAAGAGACTTCAAAAACATGAAGAAGTGATTAGGGCCTGGCCTGTGCAAACTCCAATTTAAAAGTGTCGGTACTAGGAGCCGCCTCACAGCTAGAAGGTCCTGGGTCCAATTCCCGCCGGGGACGCTGTGGGTGCTGAGTGTGTGTTAAGTTCCCCCATGACTTCAGCGCCCACACCCTGGGTGGGGTTGGTGAAAGGGCCTTTCTGTGTGGAGTTTGCATGTTCTCCCTGTATTCGTTTGGGTAGCTAATGTGAGCAACATGCAACAGTCCAGGGCTCCACACTGCCCCCTCTGGCCAGCCGGGGCACCAGATGGGGTGGGGAGGATCTGGCTGGAATAATGTGAACCTTGCATGCGCTACGTCTATGGGCTCAAATTAATGCCATAAGTATTTTGTATCTGTAAATAAACTTTGTACTTGTAGAAATAGTTTGTGCGTGTGCAAAAAATATTTGTACTTGCAAAAAATATTTGTACTTGCAAAAAATATTTGTACCTGTAGAAATATTTTGTGCGTGTGAAAAAAATATTTGTACTTGTAGAAATATTTTGTGCGTTTGCAAAAAATATTTGTACTTGCAAAAAATATTTGTACAAAAGCTACAAACTTTTTTTTACAACTACGAGTTATGGCACTGTTTTGACGTGCCAAAACTAAGAGCCATCTTAGAGCGATCTTTGGCACGGGTTTCAAAGCGTTAAAAGTTTGTAGCTTTTGTAAAAAAGTTTGTAGGTTTGTAAAAAGTTTGTAGCTTTTGTAAAAAGGTTTGTAGCTTTGTATCTACAAGTACAAATATTTTTTGCAAGTGCAAATATTTTTTTCACACGCACAAAATATTTCTACAAGTACAAATAATTTTTGCAAGTACAAATATTTTTTGCACACGCAGAAAATATTTCTACAAGTACAAATATTTTTTGCAAGTACAAATATTTTTTGCAAGTACAAATATTTTTTGCACATGCACAAAATATTTCTACAAGTACAAAGTTTATTTACAGATACAAAATACTTATGGCATTAATTTGAGCCCATATATGTCCGGCCAGAGAAGCACCACGGTGAAGTAAGTAAGAAGTAACCTCAAGTAAGAAGGAGACTTGAGCTCAGTGCAGGGCCCTCCCTGGCAAAGGGAGAGCAATGCCCAGGAGTGACTAAGGTAGGAGCACTGGGTGACAAAAAAAAAGGGAAAAATTCGGGATAGAAATATGAAAAATAAAAAATAAAAGTGTTGGTGCATACCGGCCCGCTTAAAGCACCGGCGCTGGAAAAGCTGCTGGAAAAAAGTTTAAAAAGTGTTCACAGATTTCAAAGATTTAAGTTCAAAGAGTTCAAAGATTTTCTTATTTTATTTTGAGACCTGGTCAGATGATGTCAGCTCTGTCTGTGTGAGTCATTTCACCATAGTGACTCAAATTATGGAGAAGATGGAAGCAGCTTCGGCACCTAAATCTAGTCAAATAGTGATGCGGCAAACAAATAAATACGAAGCATACAAAAATTTGCTCAAGAATCGCAGACCCCGACCAAGAACCTCCAGATTTGCATCACGACTGCCATCAGATTTTCCACATGTAAAGGAAAAAAAAGGTGTCCAGGGTACCCGATGGGTTGAAATAAACTGTATGGAGGACTTACTGGGAATGTAAATGGGATTTGTAAACAGGAAACACTTGAGCGTTTTCTTTTTGTGACATCAGAAACAAGTGACAGCTTCAGTAAACATACAACTGAATGAATGCACAAGGAAAAACACAGAAACTTGGGTTTACCTTGCCAGGCATTTTTCCTCTGCGGCACAACGGAGTGAGTACATGTGGGCTCTCTGGATGTATGTAGACGCCTGAACGTAGTTGGGATCTGGAACCAGGTCAGGCAAACCTGAAATAATGGACAGACTGATTATCCAACTGTCAGCAACTCATTCAGAAACAATTTAACTTTAACCTAAAAAAAGCATTGGAAGTTTAAACTAACAAATTATCATTTGGAACAATTTCTGATACAACCAAAGTGACCCGGGGGTCAGCATTATGTTCACATGCCTGTCAGCATATTTTAGGATCTGTGAATTATGTTGGTGCTGATGGAAGATAATGAGGCAACATTTCAGTGACTGGGCCTGCAGTTCAAGACCGTAATCATACTGAAGACCCACCGGCCACTAATAGCGAAGTGATCCAGACTGTTGTCATCACTTTCTAATGAAACACTTTTGTCCCATAGGCCACTTGGACAGTGATTAGAAAGGAATGAGAGACCTTTAGCTTTGCTTTTGGCTCTCTTGTTGGCAAAATGAAAAAAGGGAAAAGAAACAAGAACCACTCCAACTATAGAGTTCCTTTTAGTGTCACTTCAATTTGGCTTCCTATTCCCATGACATGAATGTTAATATAATTATTTTTCAGACGACTTTTTACTTTTACTCCTTACATTTTCACGCAATTATCTGTACTTTTTACTCCTTACATTTTAAAAAATCTATTTCATTTCGGCCTTTAAACAAAAACTATCCAGTTAAATTGCTCCATCCGGATAGAGTGAATGTGGTTGTGGTTGTTTCAGATGTTCTTGTCCAGTTTTGTTCTTACATCCGTTGCCCTCAGATTCCTGCAACTAAACTTGGATGTACATTCCAATAAAGGTTAAGATAAATATATGGTTCTTTAATATATTTGCATTATACTAAGATGCATTCATTTTCAATGGCTTTTGTCCTTATTGGCTTTTTTCCCCCTTACATTACTTTTACTTTTATACTTTAAGTAGTTTTAAAACCAGTACTTTTATACTTTTACTTGAGTAAAAAACTTGAGTTGATACTTCAACTTCTACAGGAGTATTTTTAAACTCTATACTTGTACCTGAGTAATGAATGTGAATACTTCTGACCCCTCTGCCACCTTTACCATGATAAACTGACAAGGCATATCTCCCGGGGGGGGAAAGCTCAACTTTTCTGAGGACCAGAACCGCCAATGGGCTTGAAGGAGAGCAACCTGTGCTTTACATTCTTTAGTTTCTGCAAACTTGTGCATGCCTCGTCAAAGTAAATGTTCTTCTGTCTTGTGCCATTCCCCAAAAAAGGTCATGCCAGCACGGGGCTCCAACACGGCTTATCACCACTTACAAAGGCCAGACACAGTTTAATGTGTTTTTTTTTTAATACCACCTGACCTCTGGGTCTGGCTATTTAAATTACATAATCAGTCACAACCGTTAATTCCAGTGCTGTTCCGTGTAACCAAAAACAGCTGAAAAAAATACTCCTGTTTTCTTGATAGACTAAAATTACGACGGAGTATTAGGGCCAAACTAAGACAAAAAAAATTGGAAATTACGAGAATAAAGTCGTAAAATTACGAGAATAAAGTCATAAAATTACGAGAATAAAGTCATAGCCTAATGTTACGAGAATAAAGTCGTAATATTACGACTTTATTCTCGCAACAATATGACTTTAATCTTGTAATTTTACGACTTTATTCTCGTAATATTACGACTTTATTCTCATAATATTACGACTTTATTCTCGTAATTTTACGACTTTATTCTTGTAATTTTACGACTTTATTCTTGTAATTTTACGACTTTATTCTCATAATATTACGACTTTATTCTTGTAATTTTACGACTTTATTCTCGTAATTTTACAACTTTATTCTCGTAATTTTACGACTTTATTCTGGTAAATTCCTTTTTTTTTGTCTTAGTTTGGCCCTAATACTCTGTCGTATAAAATAAAGCGATTTAGTTACATTTTAAATCATGGAAACCAGACAAGAAACCTTAAATATTACAAGTGCCTGACATTTAACATCCAGGTGAGTGTTCCTTCCCCAGCTCGAAGTTTAAACACAGGCTTTCCCTTTGTGGGCACTGTGTAAACAACCAATCAATTTGAGGCAGACATACAGGACAGGGGGGAAACGTCTTTGAGCAGACCACGTAAACACTGTAAACCAGTGTGAAGCACAGAGGTTTCCCGACATCACTTTCAATCCAGTTTTTTTCTCCTCGCCCCTCTGAAGGCTTTGTTCTCTGCCCTCTAATCTTTTGAAATGTGAAAGTGGGTCTCTTTCAGGGGGATGAAGTGTATTGAGAAGCCAAAGCTGATCGGCTCTCAACGGCATGTGACAAAGCCACACATTACACTCTAAGTGGGGCATGGAGAAAAGAAACTGAATCTTGCCAGGCTTTTTGTACTGTCTTGTATGGCACAGTAACAGACATGAGAGCTGTCTCTCTGGCTACTCTTGTGTTAAACTATAGTCTTTTAGCTGCAGACAGATTCAAATAATTCTAAAATCACAACAGCATCAACTACATCGTTCATTTATTCATCTTCTGCCTTAACTATGAATCTTTTGGCATCAATTTAACGAATAACAAACATTTACCTTTGGATATGAGTTGGTACATTGCAGATTCATTAGGAAAAATTAGGAGCTAAAATGTTCCTTTTTTCAGTGTGAAAATACCATAATAATAATGCAAATGAATGTGATACGTGCAATGAAGTGCTAGTTACAGTAGCCTATAATTATTCTCGTATTTGATTGGTTATGGTTTTGTCAGAGAATCTGGTAATTGGAAGATATAATGAAAATAGTGGGAAAATTACACAGTTGGTTCAATAAACAAAC
The DNA here is from genome assembly GCF_033807715.1 of Cololabis saira. Taxonomy (NCBI): domain Eukaryota; kingdom Metazoa; phylum Chordata; class Actinopteri; order Beloniformes; family Belonidae; genus Cololabis; species Cololabis saira. The sequence goes on along the minus strand of NC_084588.1, from coordinate 44,777,761 downwards.
TTTTATAACCACTCTTGAAAAGTCTTTAATTTGGTATTTGCAAAAACCACTGCAAAGATTTGGCTTTCCAAGACAGAAACACGGCTCCTTTTTCTCCCATACTGCCAACACAAAGAAAACGCATTTTTCGATCAAACACACTGTTGATCACATGTCAATGTATGTTGGCTTCATAGCGTTTTGTAGCCTAAAGGTTTAAAAGGAAAAAAAGCTGAAAATAGTCAGTGACTAAAACTTCATACTGTACCTAAAGAAACAAATGAATTGCATCAAAGCATCTCTTTATATCAATGGGATGACAAATGACAGTAGTGTGGAAAAAATCTCTTTAAAACACGAAGAGACATCCAGATCCAAATCCTCCAAAGAAGCACATTGCTGCCCGATAATTAAAGCCAATGTCTAATAGTTTTGTGCAAGCCTGATTTCAAGCCTCGAGTCTGTCATTGAACTGTTGCCACCCCAGGTTTTTTGAGAGCCCAAGTGATGCGAACAGAAAGATGTACTGACGTTTGATAACCCTTACCCTAGACTCTCACATTTCTTCAGTGATATATACATTTAAGCATACATACATTTTTTTAAGGGAGTGTTAAAATAAAAAGCAAAGCTAAACCTACTCTAACCATGTGATTTATGCAGGCGATAGTTTATAGCGTGCATTTAAATCATCTACTGAGCAGCCGAGCCTGTGAAAAAGTTGTTTGTTTTGAAGCATCAGTGTGATTTTTCAGCTTTCTTTCCCCTGATACCTCACAGCATCGCTTTAAAAAAATGGGAGTGCTAATACACCTGTCTTTTTTTCTCGCTTTAAACAAAACTATAAATGTATAGATCCCTGTAGTTATAGCAGTACTATAACAGCCTTAATGTTGTGCCATGAAGCAGCGCAATAAAAATGTCTGATTTTCTACAGCTCCCTAATAGTGGAATCTATATTGCAGTGATTACTGGGGGCACTAAAGCATCAGCACGCATGTTGGCCTCTTGTGCTGTACAACGGAAATGAGCTCCCAGCTCCAGACTACCACGAACGATAGTCGAAAAAAAATAATAAACTAATCCCCATCTTCACTCGTGTGTGTCTCAGTACTGAGACACATGTGTTGTTTTGATGATGTCCTTCATCTTAATGTTTAATCATTTCTCCTTGCTGATCTTTACAGATCTCTGTCCAAGGATTGCAGCCATGAACAAGATAAAGGTGACTGGTGTTCTAATAGATTGAAGATAAGCTCTGCTATGTCATATAAAGATTTGAAGATAGAGTACAGTACTGCATGCTTTCATACACCTCATTTTCCCCCCAAGCACTCTGACTAAATATTTATTTGATTTCCTGTAGCTGAAGCAATGCACCCCATGTGTTACAGGGACTTTCCATGGACTCCCTCCCCCTTCAGGCAGTGGTAAAGTACCGTATCTACCTCCCTTGCCCCCCCCCATTCCCACTCAAGAGGTAGCCACCAACACCCCATTGACACCAGCCCCCTATGAGGTCACCACTACCATTACCAGACTCAAACCCCCGCATGAACCAGTCAACTTTCTTCAAGCCCTGAGCTCCCCCCACAAAGACACAGAGGTTCTTGTGTCTGCACATTGGCAGGGTTTCTCAACACCTGGTTCCAATAACGATACTAGTGGGAGAAGATGAACCACACGTCCGCTTTGCTTTGCTTATTAAAAGAAAGAAAAAGAAAACATGAATTTCATGTTTATTTCTAATTACTTCAGATTTCTGTCGAAAACTAAGTAGGTGCAGTGGACATTCCAGTCTCCTCTGAGCTTTGGAAAGCTCAAGTTCATATGTGCAGCAAGAAGAGAGATCAGATGTCAAGCTTTTCATTTTTTTCTGCAGACAGAAATGCCTTGATTAAATGTGTAAGAGCGCATGCACTCCATTCACACTAAAATGCAAAATACTTTCAGTGCTTAATCCAAACAAATCTGTTTCTGCTTCCAATGTCATGTGTTACAGTCTCTTATTATTACCAGGATTTTACCAAATTCCCTGAATAAGATACTTAATAATAATACTATACCTCTTTGTGGTCGTCTGTACACACTGCCAACATTCGTACTCGGATTCTCAAGGGCAGAGTTTGGAGAATTCCTGACTTCAGGAAAGGGTTGCACGAAAGGAGCCTGGGGTCTTCCAAATGGAGGGAACTGCTCAAACTGCGGGCTGTTGACCTGCGGTCGACCAGCAGGTCCTTGCCTGTCCACTGCAACAGGGGGGGCCTGGTTGGCATCAGGAATGGGGACAGCAGGGCCAGATTCGCCGTTGAAGAGGCTGTGGGTGTATCTGTGATCCAGACCATCTGCAAACGGTGGTTGGGGTGCCGGTTGGAGTCCCGGTTGGAGTGCCGGTTGGAGTGCCGGTTGGAGTGCCGGTTGGAGTGCCGGCTGGAGTCCCGGTTGGAGTGCCGGCTGGAGTCCCGGTTGGAGTGCTGGCGCCGCAGGATTTGGCGCAAAGCCATAATATTGGTAGTAATAGTAGCCATTTTCAGGCAAGTCCGAAGGCGAGCCTGGGATCACTGGGGCCACATTTCCTCCATATCCACCTCCATTATACCCCGGCCCAGTCCCATACGGCCCACCGCTGTAAACACCACCACCAACTGGCTGGAAGGGTGGTTCGAAGCTCCTGACTGATCCATCTCCAAAACTGGGGTCATGAGGCTGGAAGGGGGGCTGTTGTGGAAATGGGTACTGTGGATAAGCTGGTATGTTATATGAAGATGAGGAAAAGGATGAGGATGAAGAGGAAGAGCCTGTAGATGGACGGAAACGACTGGTTGAGGACCCCTGGAAGCGACTGCCACCTCCTGTGCTACCTGCCGTATGTCTCCAGTTATCAGGCACTTGGCCAAAGCCAAAAGGATGCCTTGCCCGTCCGCGGACAGTTTCAGAAGATCCTCTTGATGGAGCCTGTCGGCGGACATTACCTCCCTGAGGTCTGCGCGAAGGACGTGGAGCAGCATCTGCCAAAACCACCCTGGGATTTCTGTTCTGGGCTGCAGCTCCAGCGGGAACATATTCAGATCCACTGTTCATCAGGCTGAACACCTGGCCATTGTTCTCCCACTGTATAACCTGCCTCCAAGGGGCACCAGGGCCGTCCCCGGCTTGACCCCGACTCTGGCTCTGCGCCTGAGTTTGTGCAGCATCCTGAGCCACCCCTGAGCCCACCAGGACGAATACCACACATGCCACAACAACAGATAACATACTGGCCTCCAACGATGCAGTAGCTCACCCTGAAGGAAAAATTGAAAACTTCCAGTCCACCAGCAGCTCAAGCTTAAAACACCTGTAACCCTGTCAATAAAACATGTGTATCTTCGTCCCCAGGGTACAGCTTCAGTGCGCGTAGTGAGACAGATGCAGGGCTGCAAAGTAAGCCTGCGGTTGAGTGCATCTGCTGCTCTTCACTGCCAGCAGTAAAGGAGCTTTCAATGTGCATTCAGGAGCAATCACACCCAGGAGAGTGGAAGTGGGCTTCAGGAGACCCACTGGAGGTGTAACCGTCTGCTAGTGCTATGAGAATATGTCCTGACTTCTTGTTGGTCTGCTGGCTCTTCTTTCAGTAGACTAAGCATTGCTCTCTGCCTTCTGGAAAGAAGGTCCTGTGTACTGCACAACTGCAAGCTCCTATTTGGCTGATTGCTTACAGTGACTGTGAAAAAACTCAAACTTTTTTTTCTTTTTTCCTTTTTGTAAGTAGAGGTCCCACATGGCCCTAGTGCTAGTGAGGTTTCCTGGCCTGAAGCAGCCAGATCCACAAGGTTTCCACAGTCAACATTACCATCTGCAAAGGCATTCGGACATGCTGTTCAGCACAATGGACTTTCCATAAAATTTTCTCAGCCTGTGCAACACAGACAAAGAGATCTTGAGCTTTTCAGAGGTGTTTTATAAGCTTGTTTCGTTGTTGCTGTGCCTTCAATCTTTGTGTAAAGAAAATGTAAAGGAAAGGACACATTTGTGAGGATAGTTTACCTAATTGAAGGGCATCTTATTGAAAAAAAGATGAAGGAATATGTGGTGGTGCAATAAAAACTGTATTCATCAAAATCCAAAAATATTAATTACATAACTAGAAAATTATATAATAAATACTTCAAATAAAAATAGAAAATAGAACAATCTATCTATCTATCTATCTATCTATCTATCTATCTATCTATCTATCTATCTATCTATCTATCTATCTATCTATCTATCTATCTATCTATCTATCTATCTATCTATCTATCTATCTATCTATCTATCTATCTATCTATCTATCTATCTATCTATCTATCTATCTATCTATCTATCTATCTATGCATCTATATGGATGGATATTTGTACTGTATATCAACACAAATGTCCCTATAAGTGGTGGATATTCTGGAACTCCTTTGCAGTTTACTCCATCGTAAGAAATACTCAATAGAGATCAATACAGCACAGACTTAAAAACAATCCTTTCACTTAACACACATGCACGTGTACATGCACACAACTCCTGTCTCCACCCTCATTCCTTTTCCTACTTGTAGTACACTGAATGAACAAAAGGCATGCATATGTGCAGAGCTCCCTGGTCAAATACAGCCCTCTCTCTCCTCCTCTCTCTCTCTCTCTCTCTCTCTGTTATATATGAATCTTCAAAAAAACTGTTACGCTCTGAGATACCTCATTGACACAAATGAGAGATGAACCATCAGAGTGCACACACATGGGATTAATCGATGACTCAATAAGGAATGTCTTGACAGCGTGTTCAGAAAGAATCAGATTTCGTGCTGTTATCAAAGCCAGCAGTTTGAGAGTATTTTCCTTGGCATGGCTCACAGGGGCAGTGGCCACAGTGTGAAACAGAGCAAAGAAAGGACAACATTCTTTCAGGTCTGTTGCAGGGAACGCTTGCTTTGCCTCTTGTAAATGTATATTGAAAAACAACCTGGTGTTTATCAGAGTATCTGTTATGCAGTAGTATGCAAATATATTCCAAAGAGGAGCTTTATCATGGCAACAGTGGTATATGGGCTTGCTTGTAAAGTCATTTTATTTTCAACCTTGTGTGGTTATAATTCATTTATGTATTATCTCGACCGATGGGGGTTTTTCTAAGCTGGCTGATTAATGAAATAATATAACTGCATTTGTGTTTATATCTTGGTAAAAAGGGGGCTATGGATGGTAAGTAAATTAAGCTCCAAGAAAACAATAGTACTAGGGGTTTGCTTGTCTATAGCATTGTCACACACTTTAGTTCTAGTTTTATTAATGTCACACAATTTCAATCTTCATCAGAGTCTGATCCCAGGGGATTTTCTTTGGAGACAGAAATCGCTGCTTTAACGAGGCAGACCAGCAGACATCCTCAATGTCACTGAAGCATTCCACAAGGATTAGTCGAAGTTTTGCAGTAAGGTTTGTTGTCTTTGTGCGAATGCTGCTGTGTGAATGTTGTCAGCTGGAAACACCATGTACCCTGTGAAGTAAGGTAAAAAAGATGCATTGATCTCCGTGACAATGCAGCACAGGAGGAAGACGGAGGACGTGGGCATCCTGTAGTGAGCAACCTTTAGCTGCAAGGAATCAGACCTAAGGAATCTGCAGTACTCCATCCTCAGAGCCGTCCTCTATGTGTAGATGAAAGCTCGCTCATGTGTTGTTATGACAAACGTCCCTTTTTTCCCCCTACCTCCACATTGGCACTTACTGTGGCCCAGAGTAAGAATATTTTTAGGTTGTTTTAAGTTCTTATGAAGGTAACACCTTGAGGAGATTTTGAGTCAAAGAAGCACAGTTTTGGCTTCATTGATCAACTTCCAACATTTTTGTCCATCATGCAAGAATATTAGTTATGATCTAATTCTACACGAGCGTGTACAGGCGTAAAGAGTTAAGTGATGACATTTACATCCCAAAACGTGAAAGTTCACCTTCTCTGTGGCATTATAAAATTCTTCAAAACCACTTTCATGTCTTTACTTCAACAAGACAAAGGATTACCAGGGGGCCAGATTGTGACAATGCTTCACATTTGACCAAAGAATGGATTGGTGATAATAAAGCATTTTCACCTGTGTGTTTGAAGGTTGGGGAAATATGTGAATGATCCATGTTGTCTTCAATCTGTGGCTTCAGCTGTTTGAAATGTCTGATGGTCTAAACAGTTACACTCAAAGGTACCGCAGTTTGGCTTAATCTGGGTACTTTTTGGGATCAAAACTGACTAATATTTTGAATTTTCTAACAGGACAGCCACACTTAACACGTTCTCATTCCCAGGTACTTGGTCTGTACAAAGGTGTCAAGTAACGAAGTACAAATACTTTGTTACCTTACTTAAGTAGAAATTTTGGTTATCTATACTTCACTGGAGTAATTATTTTTCAGACGACTTTTTACTTTTACTCCTTACATTTTCACACAATTATCTGTACTTTTTACTCCTTACATTTTAAAAACAGACTCGTAACTCTATTTCATTTCGGCCTTTAAAAAAAAACTATCCAGTTAAATTGCTCCATCCGGATAGAGTGAATTTGGTTGTGGTTGTTTCAGATGTTCTTGTCCAGTTTTGTTCTTACATCCGTTCCCTCAGATTCCTGCAACTAAACTTGGATGTACATTCCAATAAAGGTTAGGATAAATGATAACATGCCTCTGAAGTTTGACTTTTTGCACCATTACAATACTTATAGGCAACTAGTCATCATATCTCCTGCTCTCTGAAACACATGTTAATGCTCAATAGTACACATATATGGTTCTTTAATATATTTGCATTATACTAAGATGCATTCATTTTCAATGGCTTTTGTCCTTAATGGCTTTTTTCCTCCTTACATTACTTATACTTTTATACTTTAAGTAGTTTTGAAACCAGTACTTTTATACTTGAGTAAAAAACTTGAGTTGATACTTCAACTTCTACAAGAGTACTTTTAAACTCTAGTATCTATACTTCTACCTGAGTAATGAATGTGAATACTTTTGACACCTCTGATCTGCAGTGGGGACTGATGCACAGACTGCGTGATAACTGAGTGCTAATAGAATAAAAACTACCACACTACAGTTCTCTCTGTAAATTGGTAAAGAAATTGACATGTGGCCACCGAGTGTGAGACTTCGAGACCAACCTTAGACAAAACCTTAGCACAGATGACTTTCACCTTCTTCTTTGTATTAATTGGTTTTTATTTTTTTTACCTCCTTTGCTCTACTACTATTTTATTACACATTAAAATGCTTGCTTGATGTGTGAAATGGTGACCTGTCCAGGGTGTACCTCCATGTTTTCATGACAGCAGCGATAGCCAGAGGTGGGTAGTAACGAGTTACATTTACTCCGTTACATTTACTTGAGTAAGTTTTGGGAAATGTTGTACTTTTAGGAGTAGTTTTGAATCACTATACTTTTTACTTTTACTTGAGTAGATTTGTGAAGAAGAAACTGTTCCTCTTACTCCGCTACATTAGGCTACGTTGAGCTGTTACTTTTCTTTTATCCCTTTTATCCACGCACGCGTCAAGCTCATGACATCACTGAGTGATTCTTTGGGGAAAATGTTTGTTTTTGCATGTTTTGTCACATTTACACAGACTCAAACACACATATTATATTTATATGAGTTCATGGGCTTGTTCTAGTTCTGCCTGTGGAGCCTGGTTAAAAAAGAAAAGTACAAAGGCTTGAAATTTTGTGCTTAATTTATTTTTTTATTCTGTTATTTTTTTATTTTTTTTTATTTATTAAAGTCCTTGAATTTACTTTAAGATTATTTTAATTTAAGCTATTTTTTATTTTTATTATTCTAATTTATTTTATTATTTTATTGATTTAATTTGCCTGAAGATGATTATTTTTTTACTTTTGTCTGTTTGAATGGTTGTGTTAAAAAAAATAAATCAGACGTTACTCAACAGTTACTCAGTACTTGAGTAGTTTTTTCACCAAGTACTTTTTTACTTTTACTCAAGTAATTATTTGGATGACTACTTTTTATTTCTACTTGAGTCATATTATTCTGAAGTAACAGTACTTTTACTTGAGTACAATTTTTGGCTACTCTACCCAGCTCTGGTGATAGCTGATTCAACTCCCAAATATCATAGTAAAAGCAAGAATTCTCACTGAAATACATTTTATTGTGGAGCTTTACTAACTTCTTCCGTGTTACCATACATCCCCCCCATTTGGTTACAAGCTTGGGAGACGTTGCACACTCCAAAAGTGATGGCCCCATTAATTCAAGCCAATGCAGCGAGCGCCTGACTAAATGTCAGGATGTAACAAGTCGGTGGGTGGACAGATTACTACGTAACATTTTTTGTTAAAAGAACTCTCTGTTCTTTATAGAGACTTTGCACAATGCTGATTTAATTCCCACTTTGATAGCTGGCAATAGAAAATTACTCAAGACTCAAAATTATGGGGAAGAGCATTCTCAGAAAAAAATAGGCCTCCACGGCAACCGTCAGATGTTTTGAAATTTTGCATTTGCAAAATACTTACTTGGTCCTTCCTTATTCCTAATCATAACCGCCTGTTGCGCAAGTATATGACGGATGGAAACAATTCAGGAAAAAACTGACAAAGTGAAATTAACCTCAACTGGATCTTTTCCTCATGCACATGCTTAACACACTCCACATTTAAGTTAAAAGACTTGAAACAGTGCCGTTACGGTTCAACGCAGATGTTAAGAAGTGAGACTCTCGTGAAGGCAAAAATTATGTATTTAGTGTCAGACATGATGATAAACCACTTCCTGAAGTCGACTAAAAATTTGACACGTTCAGCATTTTGTTGTCCTGCAGCTTTCCTTCCCATCAGTAATCTGCTGGAGAAACATAAAAGACTGCTGTGCCTGCATTTTCTGTAAAGCATCTCCAGCTATTTTGCAAATGATTTTTGGGTCATGTAGGGGATTTTTATTATCAAACCCAAACATTAAAGAATGCTGTGCCTTTGTTGTTTGGGAGCATTGATTTGATCTGCAACGTAGGTGTTAAAATAGGTCAGTGGAATTGTATAAACATTGTTGCAATAAAAAATGGTTTTTATTAGTGCACTAAAAGCCGGCCTGCAGAGGAGCCATGCATGCGCTCGATGACTTACAGCCTAATAGTTTGGAAATAAAGAGCTCATAAAAACACGACAACAATTCTCCGCCACACATTGCATCTGAAGTTTGACCTTGTAATAAGTGTGGACTCCCACGAAGCTCACCGGTTCCTTTTTTTCCACCTTCACTCACACTGATTCCAATATTAAGTAATTACCTTGATCCATAGTTCCAGCTACCTCTTCACCGTGACAGAGACACAACAGCTGAGGATGGCGGCTGCGCGCACATTTGGTAATGCCGCTGGACCAGTGAGCCTTTGAAGTGCCCACCTGCTTTCCATTCATTTCATTTTCATTCAAGGAGAGTCACCAGACACCTGCACCCTCCGCGCAGCTCGCTGTCAGATTCCAGGAGACAAAGACAATGGCACTGCCTTCAGTCCATGGATTGCCATAAATGTTTCTGTTTTCTACCTCATCCATGATAAAAACCAACTGCCCTCCTGTTAAAAAGACTCCTTGGACTAAAGGCTCGTGGTTTCATCCTCAGTTTGTCACATCAAGTATCTCCTCTTTTTATGTTGTTTGTTGTGTCTTGAAACAATGTGATCACACAACAATAGGAATTGGTTATAAGGTCCCACGCTGTGAATATATTTATTGTAAAGATCAACGTAGAATGACACTGCAAATGCTAACAAGCCTGCAGCTAAAAAGATTTGGATCTTGTTCAACAAACTATTTTCTTTATGATACATTTACGATCTTTAAGAAGACACAGGTGACAATAAATGAACATACAGGACTGTCTCAGAAAATTAGAATATTGTGATAAAGTTCTTTATTTTCTGTAATGCAATTAAAAAAAACAAAATCTCATACATTCTGAATTAATTACAAATCAACTGAAATATTGCAAGCCTTTTATTATTGTAATATTGCTGATTATGGCTTACAGTTTAAGATTAAGATTCCCAGAATATTCAAATTTTTTGAGATAGGATATTTGAGTTTTCTTAAGCTGTAAGCCATGATCAGCAATATTAAAATAATAAAAGGCTTGCAATATTTCAGTTGATTTGTAATGAATCCAGAATGTATGACATTTTTGCATTACAGAAAATAAAGGACTTTATCACAATATTCTAATTTTCTGAGACAGTCCTGTAATGGATCCCAGCCAAATGATTTTATTTCTTCAAAAAAGGAAGAGGATTTTTTCGGGGTACAAAAAAAAGGGAAAGTGGTAAAACCATTCAGAGTTCAGGATCTTTAAAAAACATACTTTCAGTAAGGAGTTAGATTCTTTTTACTCCCTCGATGCTGTTGATGTAATGAAGTGGAACCTCGAGGAGGAAGGATTGAGGAGGAAGGATAGAGATAGTTGACTTCCTAACGGGCACGTGGCTTTGACAGCCGCCGCTGCCGCCCTCACCTGAGTTCGCAGAGAAACTCCGGCTGAGCTTACTCAAGGAGACCCGAGCTTGTGAAGGGTGTCTGCCGTATATTTTTGCATTGTGTTTGCCAGAATATAAAGTGCATAAAGAAAAAAGGCTCGTTTCCGTAAATCGTGGAGATGGCTTCACACACATCTACAACACGTCTTGCTCATGCAGCCATAAACAGCTATTATCCCTGCTAGAAACCATCCAAGTGTCCTGCATCTTTAGTATTCCTCTCACTCTCAGCCCATCAATAAGCCAGATTTAAAGAGTTATGAGCACTTTCACTTTTACTTCCCTCGTTACTACACAAATGCCCAGATGGAGCGATAGACAGTGATTTCCACTCTTCGCGCATTGTAACAGAAGAACTCGGGGGGATATTAATCTGCTTAGCTGATCTTTATTTTTAGGTGCGAGCCCATGACCCGTAACCCCTCGGTTTTCAGATGCAGGGTCTAATTTGAGCTCGAATCCCCTTTCAACGGCGACCTTTTGCCCACACCGCTCAACCTCGAGGGAAGGACACGGAGGCAACACACAATTTAAATCAGAGATTATAATGCAAACAGCCCTGTGAGGCTCACTAATGACTAAGGTGAGCCTGAAATGCAGCTTCGGCTCTGCTTTGGAATATCAATTAGGTCTCTCAGGGATGTGGAGATGGGAGGAAGTGACTGGCATAGTAAGCGCCTTGCCTGCCGCTTGTCTTTGGGTAACTACCAGATACTGTACACTACTAGAACTGTCAGGAAATATCGAGCCAAAAGGAAAAAGAGGGGGAAATAAAGTCAGGAATTAAAAAGGAGGTGTGGGTGTGGGCGGGTGATGCAAGAGGGAGAATTCCATTGTCATGTTGTTCCCGAAGAAAGAGGAGCCTGTACATTTGTTGGAACAGCCTATTCAATTAGCTGCAGAAATCCACAGCTGGTCCCCAGAGAATCCTCTCCACAGATGTTGCTGCGTGCTGTTGTCTCCGCAGCCCAGAGAACTACTCCTCCTCTGTTCTTTGTCTTTCAACTCTCTCCTCTCCTTGTGCCACGTTCTCTTGACAACACAACACAGTGCTGGTAATCAAATGCTAGCGGAGCACAGAGACAGACAACAGGCTCAATCTAAAATCATCTCACACTCCCCGCTTGATATTGTTCAAGGAGAAAGAATTACCCAAGGCCCCCTTGCCTGCGCAGACACAGAGGCAGACACGCTTGTGCACGCCCATAATCAAAACAATGTGGAAAAAGCCGATGCTGACTGCATTCGCGAAGGTGTGGAGTGTCGTAGGGCAGGAAAATGTTATTATGCCGTTAGTGGGATGCTGCGCCTGTAGCGAGGAAAGATTTAAAGCTATGAGACAAACTCACACCTTTTATTTCCAGCATGAAGCTTGTCATTTTTTGAGGAAATGATGATTGCTATTAGATATTATTAGTAGCAGGTTACGAGAAGGATGTCAAAAAGATTAAAAAAAAATATATATCCCCTTAACCCTTTATAGGGCGAGTTACCATATACGGTAATTTCAGTGGACATGAAAAACTACTTTCCCCAAACTTCTCAGTGAGGTCTTGAAGTCATGTGAGTTAATCCTGCCAATCAGCACAGATCATGCTTTGTCACAGACAGTGTCATCATGGCATCTGACCAATCAGTGGAGCCCTGGAGAAGCGGGAACTTCATTGATTTTCAAGAAGGGGAAAATTCCCATTTTTGCTCCTACCTTCTTCCACACAATAGTTCAGAAAGCTGAAACTAACCATGCTAAGTTGATGACACTCACACAGTATGTGTTTGAAAGATGGGGCTAACTGATGAGATAAGTGTTGTTTGTGCAGAATTAGTGAAATCAATGAAATAGTTAGCATGAATAATGGTGACCCCATATATGATCATACGCCCCTCTGTGGTAAAACTAGTGCAAGTGACTAAGGAACCTTTTATAGACGTATGCCAGATACTCTAGTAACCCATACTTTGTGCATTTTTTTACAAATACAGCCCCTTATGGTCAAACTAGTTCAAGTGACTGTGTCCTTTTGTAGACATATGCCCGGTGCATCTAGTAAGTCATACTTCGGGTGTTTTTGTTTTACAAATAGCGCATTATAGGGTAAGACAATATTGGATGTTGCATTGGATGTTGCCACAGATTTGTATAGCATAATATCAGTACCACCATTAATTCTAATGCTATTCTTCACTTCTTGTTCTGTGGCATGGTCAATGGCATGGTCAACCTGCCTGCTGCTGGTGGAGAGAGAGGGTCAGGAGCTGATTGGACTGATTGGACGAAATATATGGATGGAGAAAAAGAGAAGCCCTATAAGTCAAGTTGTACCATTTATGGAGAAAAGTTCTAATATCTCTATGAAGAGAGTATCATAAATATTATGGTGTATGTGTTTTTTGTATTTTTATCGAATCCAATGTATGGGTACAATTTCACCCTCAATGGGCAAGTAACCATACATGGTAACTTCAGTGTTAGATACAATGTTACTCGCGATGGGCAAGGAACCATATATGGTAACTTCTTTGACCTTGATTTGCATCAAGAATAAAAAAAAAATGAAAAAAAGAAATAATGAAAAATACTCTGGTAGTAGCCCCCAATAACACTCTAGGGTTGAAATTGTACATTTCCAAGTATTTCAATGAGTGCCCAATAAAGGGGTTAAGTTCTTTTTGTATCTCAATTAAATCGATCTGTTTAATCATAAAAGGACAATTTTATACATCATAGCAAACATTGCATTCACAAAAGTGATAACAAAAAGTCTTCAAAACATAAAAATCCCCCTGGCAGGCTTGGTAGCGGCGTCTGGAGAGCTGCTGATGCCTCCAGCCCGACACTGCTGTGGATGCATTTGTGAATTTATAGTGGACCGCACTTCTTTGCAGAAACGCTTTCATGAGGCCTCTTCGGAAGATGAGCATGAACTGCTCTTTTCAGCATCTTAATGCGGTTCAGGTCTGAACTTTCCCCGGCCCTCTTTGAATCTTCAATTCCACTCCTTTTGAGCCCGTCAGAGGCGGACCGACTCTTGTGCTTGTGGTCACTCTCTGATTTCTTTTTTAGCTTCAGCTTGTGTTGTACTCTTTCGGGCGGGTTTTTTTTCTGTCAGGGAGCAAAAAAAATTGTGTTCACACAGCATCACGTCAATGCTTCCGAGCTTGTCCTTGAATTGAATTTTTATTATTTTGTAGACTACTGATTTGTGTTTATAGCAAATGAACCCTGTCCAAACATTTCAATGCTGAATGCTTAAGGGTGATTACTTTGTGATGAGCCCTCTCTTCGAGGTTGTGGACCTTGGTTCAAGGTCCCTGAGTGGATATCATTGACTTTCACTAACCTGAACACAAACTTGCAGTTTTTTTTGGATACCTTCAGTTTATATTTTCTGACTTCCTGCGTTGATGTGCTGGAAAATCATCCACCTCTAATAGAGTTCACTGTTCTTCCATGTCCTCTCCATTTTCTGATTTGTCTCTCACAGCGGATCTGTTGAGCCCAATAGACCCTTAGAGACAGCTTTGTAACCTTCCCCCCGTCTGAAGTAGTAGAAGATCTGCATGTGTCTGTTCCAGCTGTTAGTCATCAAAGGCCTTTTGCATCAAAGTCACTGTTTCTTTTTTTGTTGTTACGTAACAAAAGGGTTGTTAGATTTTTCCATGTGCTCAAGTCACGCATCAGTCTATTGTTCTACATTGGATAAATGAACGTTTTCGATTATGGTAATTCTAAATACCTACTTGTATTGCTCCACGCTAAGTCTTGAAGTGTGCAAAAAGGTTTAAAGCGAAAGAGAAAGCGTTTATTCGTCAGGTATATGTTTCTGCAAAACGTGAATATGTTATCCTTCTCTGCCAAAGTGCATTTCTGTTAGTATAAAGTTTTATTTTCACATCAGTGCAGTCTTTCCACCAACTTCTCTCTCTCCCCTCCCACCTCACCCCGACAGAGTGATTGATCTGATACGCCATTGAGTCAGATTACATTATGCAGTTCTCACTGATAAGAGAATAGTGAAACAACTATTTTCTTTCCCCTTATCTCCTCCAAGAGGCTGTGTTTCTAAAAGGAGAACTAGCCTCCATGTCCAGATATCATTATTCATTTGGTTCCGATGCCTTCAGTGCCCTGATTACATTTTACAGGCTCGCACATTTCACACCAGCGGTCAGCTCTGTGGCTGCTGCGCTGCCCTCATTCCTTTTTTTTCTCTCCCTAAGAAAAAGGATCACATGAACTGGGTTTACGTGATTGCGCCAAAAATTTGAAGCATCCTAATCATTTCCGTCAGGTGCTGAATGTGGAGCTTCTGGCTGAAATTCCACCTTCAGAACCATGTCCTGTTTTAAGGTCACGGGTTAGGGATGGGCGTGGGAATTCAAACTTCATCACAGCTCTCGCTCTTTGTGAAACACTAAAAATATTTATGCAGCCACTCCTTGGAGACACTGAAGACCTTTTTGGGTTTAGTCTATTTTGAAGTGGTACAGAAAAGAGTGAAACATGTCCACAACTGTTTCTATTCGTGTGTCAACATAAACGTAAATCAGAGCTTATATTAGTTTAAGCAAAAGAATCACACATTGGAATTTGTTTTGATAGATTTTTTTCCCAAGCAGGATGACAAATATCTGTTACATAGTCTGCAGTCAGGGGCCAATATATGAGTGTGTTTCCTCTAAGTCTTTATTTTTCTTGCAAGGTTTGTGCTCAGACCGTGCGCTCTTTCTGCCAAAAAGTTTCCCACTTCACGGTCACATGCTCTGTAAAGAAACAGCCCTCCACTGCAGAGCCATATGCAGCTTCATTGATCCGTGTCTTCCTCAAGAGCCCCGAGGTTCATGAATGGCTGTGTGTCCAAAGTAATAAGTAGTTCACAAATATTAGCACCACCTCGGACCCCTTGGATGTATGCTGGTATGTGGGGGTCAAAGCCAAAGTGCTTCAGAGGAAGAAGGAGAGCGTGAGTGTTGTGCAAACCTACTGCAGAGGCCAAAGCCAAAGAAAACAACTGGAATATTCGCCCCGGGATGCCTGATATAATGTTCTGGCATTCCAGATTAAAATGGGCAGGTTAAAACACTTCCCAGACATTTCCTGATGATTACACTGTAGGAAGACAAATGCTGGCTGCCAGACAAACCAAATTACACGACCTGATAGAGGTGAAGACATGACGTCACACTTTCCTCCTCCTCCTCCTCCTCCTCCTTCTATTTTATGCACACATTCTTAAGGAAGAAGCTCATGTGTTCATATTCTCTAAGTGAATCCGGCAGTGATTGTGCCTCATGTTTATTCATGACACAGCTTGGACGGTCCAGATTGTGTCAGAAGCGGTATGCTGTGAATCACAGTGAAGTATATCATTGACTTCCTTAACGCAGTCATGGTTTACTGCACTTGACAGCATCTCCTGCCAAAGTATTACACGTGGGGCTCCAGATAAAAGCTTCTTGATGGAGAAACAGGATGCTGATAATGTGCCAGGTCCAATAATCAGATAGTTTCCTGTTTCTACCTATTACCGGAGGAGTCAAAAACATCCCACCATTAGCTTTTTTCCCTTGCAGCCATGTCTCAGCTTTCAAGGACACCAGCAAATTACTGCTCCCTGATGGGGCTCTGTGGAAAACTTCACACACAACAAACATGCTTCCTTCACATTTTCTATAATTGTGCGACAGTAAAGAGTTATATAGAAGTTGACGGATGGAAGGGTGATAAAATGGATTGAGGCTGAGTTTTTTTTTTTTTTTTTGTTTGTTTTTTCTCCTTTGATTTAATCTAATTTGATTTAATAAAGTAATGATTAATTTATTTTATTTAATAATTTTATTGATTTCATTCTGCTTTCTTCCTTTAAACAGTGTAATTAGTCAATGTAATCCTACTGGACTGTACTGTGTCACGAACAACTGGATTCTACACTTATCACTATTCATTACAGATGTTGTTTTTTTTTTTTTTTTTTTTCTTACTATGTGCCTTGTTGTCTTGTTCTGTATTGTCTGTTATATGAACAAAATTCTTAATAAATAAATGTTTAAAAAAAAAAAAAAAAAAGTAAAGAGTTTCTTCAATAATACTGATTTTAGGCATTCAATAAAAAGCAAAATGTTAAACTATCTGCTTTTCGTCATTTATATCTACTAGATCCCGATGTGCAAGTTTCTCAAAAAACCCTTTCACACGTCCCTTTATCATCTCTTATTGTCATGGAGACAAAAAATGTTTAATGTTGTCTTAAAGATTATGTCAAGTAAGAGATGTGGTATTTCTTTCACTTTGAAAAGCAGAACTGGAGGTCTTATCGGTTCTGAGATGGGCCATTATAAACACAATATATTTATGTACAATGAGTCCACATTTTGCTTTTGTTTGTGAAAGATAAGCACGTAGCGGCGATGGCCTGATAGCACGCCGCCTCGCTGGGGCCGCTCTCAAACAGAGGCTGACACGCGTCAAGGCTTTCTTAGAGTCACTGAAACCTCACATTTTATGCGTTAGACACTAAATGAACAGCAGTTTGCAGTTTACTGATGCATGTAAACACCTCAGCATGGAGATGGTGTACTACTTTAGCCTTTTTGCAACACCTTTATCTTTAAATTTTTATAGCTTATGAGCATCTCTTGGCAGGTTTAACAGCCCTGCAGTGCTGACGTGAGATGTTCTCTGCCAGAACCTTCCAGTCTTGTTAACTATGTTGAGCTTTCAAATGCAACACAACTTCATTGTGTCTTTAAAAAAGTTCATTTCTAAGTAAAACAACCTCCCCATGTGCACATTAGGATAAATTATTCAGAATATAAAAAAACAACCCAAAAACAAGCATTTCAAATTATATTCAGAAAATGTAGAAAAATATAAGGACAAAACTCTGTGTGTGATGACAAATTTGAACTCTAAAATCAGTCACTTTGAGCCAATATTTTCCTCATGCATATATATACATATATATATATATATATATATATATATATATATATATATATATATATATATATATATATATATATATATATATATGCATATATGTGTGTGTGTATGTATATATACTGTATACTATCAGACAGAATCTCATAATTTGGTCTCTCAGCCCATAGTCAAGTTCTTACAAATGTCTCCTTTTGTGATAGGCCTGTGATGATTAGACATAAAAACATGTTATATTAAGCTTGTTGAGATGTGCAATACACGGGTTATTTGATCACATCTACCGTACAGGTGGTCTTTGCAATCAGAGAACCTTTTCTAGTATTGAATATTGAGCTATTCTTTCATTTTGAGTTGTATTACATTATCCATTTTGCTCTGAGCTCTGAGTTTCTTTCAGTCAGATCTAGTTTGTAAGGTTCTGTTTTTTTATTTCTTTTATTTATAGCATGCCTTAAGTTGTGACATAAACGTCAAGGAACACTTAAGTTTGGATTCAGTGACCAGTTAGCTAAATGCTAGTTGCTAGTAGTTACAGTAGCTAGCAGGAGGAAACTTCTGTCATCTCTATATAACTGTTTTAAGTGATATTTAAGTAATATTTAACCAAAATAAAGCCAAAGACTAACAAAAAAAGAGAGAAATAATAAAGCAGCCAATAGCTCCTAACTGCTTTTATGGGATTAGGAGGGTAAATTGCAGCCAGGCACAGCTAATCATCAGCCCTTGATGAATTGATCATCAGCAGTTGTGCAGAACTGTGTAAAAGCAGAGGTTTTTACAGTAGGCTATGCTGGTAAGGAGAATTCAGGCTGAGTGCAACGTTTTACAGTGCGAAAGATTATTCACAAGTGGAAACTATTCAAGGCAGTTGCCCATCTTCCCAGGACACAATACCATAGGACTGAAAGACGAAGCGGTAACTCATGCATCTGCTGGTCGTACCTAATTTATAAGACCTCCGAAGGACCAGAAGATTTTTTCATCACGTCCCCAAATAAAAACTACTCATACTGTAGTGGACATGGAATTGTTACAATGACAGCCCTGAGAATTACGTAGCCCTTTTGAGTTACTGGAAACAACAGCCGTGTGTGTGAATTGCTCATCCAAAGGAGCCAAGGATCTCTGCCAGCATGTAACAACAAGCACTTGGTGGGAAAGCGACAGTTACACAAGTGTTTTATGTAATACTAAACCATGTTGTTTCCTGTAACCGTTTATTTATCTCCTACTCCTAACAAAGTGGTTTTAGTACATCACAGAGGGAAATAATGATACCTGAGGATATAGAATAAAAAGGATCAATACAGAGCTCGGCAATGTGATGGCACATGGGAGTTTACCAGGTGATAAATGTTTGTGAGCCGGTGTTGTGTAACCATCTTTTATTGTTTTTGGCTTTGGCAACTTTTGTTTTCCTTGGTTTTTGTTGCTCTACTTCTAAAGTATGTTCAACGTCGTTGGATGAAAGACTTGTTGAGCTCACTTGACTTTTACCTCTGTCAAGAAGGATGTGAGCTTCATCTAGTCAGCTTGTTTTGTTCCTTTTTATTTGCAGTATTTTTGGCTGGATTTGCATGAAAGCATTTTCATGTGGGGGATTACCCTTTTTACAATTTTTTTTTGTCCCATCTCAGGAAGTTGTTTGATAGTGCAATTATCTTATTCCATTTTCTAGCCTCAACCCGGCACACGTATGAGATGATGTAGTGATGTCACTTAGCCAGCTCTTTAGTTTACCGCAGCAATTTAACTTTGGCTTCTCAGGTGAAAGCTTGATGCTTTACACCCCCTGCCATCCAGTGGGTGCTTGGCTGTAGCACAATAGAAACAGTAGTGAAAAGAGTGATCGCAAAACTGGTGGTCCATGTTTAACAATGTTTCTGTCTCTTCCTGTCTGGGCTAGGAACGAATGCCAGGCTGCATACATTTGTAACTGGGGCAGGGGCAAAAAGAAATGAAATGCAATTTCATGATTAACCTTTGGAGAGGTGTAGACACCGAATTCACACATCTACATCTATATCTTATGTATTGACTTCCTCTCACTTTCTTTCTTTCTTTCTTTCTTTCTTTCTTTCTTTCTTTCTTTCTTTCTTTCTTTCTTTCTTTCTTTCTTTCTTTCTTTCTTTCTTTCTTTCTTTCTTTCTTTCTTTCTTTCTTTCTTTCTTTCTTTCTTTCTTTCTTTTTCTGAAGAAATAAAAAACAACCTGGGTTTAGGTTCCAAAATAACTTAAAGTCTAATAAATTATACTTTTTTAGCCCTTTTAATCCTTCGCATTTCCGAATGAGATGAGTTTGGACTAAAATTAGGTTGTTATGGTGAAATATTGAGATGATACACATCTGTGGTTTCCAGATAAACTTGGCAGTTTGCATGGTGAGTCCAGGCAGAGCTACGATTTATTTTGACTCTTTTTTTCTTTTTCCATTAATGGGAGGTGGAAATCCTAAAGTATATAAAGGAAACAGTGTCAGATATGGATTATAATTCTTGTTATGCTGCAGTTCTTGTTTTTTTTTTCTTGTTAAGCTGCTAACTCACACCCGTATTTACCAATATGGTACAGTATCTCACCTTTTCCAGCCCAGGAAGCTGGATTCTCCCCTTCTTGTGAGATAAGCAGAATGCCCTTTCTTTGCTGGGGAAATGTGAGAATAAGAATGCAGGATTTGTTTGTCCTCTGTGTTACATACACACACACAAACAAAGAGGACCTTGGCGTTTTGTTCTGCCGCTGAAAATGTCATTTAGGACTTTCAATAAATCACAAGGGGCTGATATGTTTATTAATTACAGTGAGGTGCATCATTGTCGTCCACACTCCCTTGGCAGTCCCCAGACATACTTCCATTTCTGTTCTGCTGATCTTTCTCCATCTTTTATCTTAATTTTCCTCTTATTCGTCAGTAATTGTGGATTGATCCCTGCGTAAGTACCACCGTACATTGGAATTGCATGCAAATATGCGTTGCATTGTTAAAAATCATGCAAACAACAAATCAGGGTTTTTTTTTTGGTTTGTTTTTTTAAGGGTATAATAATCAAAATATTTAAACACTGTAACACAGCCACATTTGATTTTTTTTTCTTCAAGAATGAGGGTAAATGGCAGAGTTTCCTTCTATGGAGATGAAATCTCTTTTTCAAAGAAAATTTGTAGTAAAAAGCACAAAATCCTATTTCTAAAGAGGAAAATCTCTGAAAACTTCACTCTGATTCACAATTAATTTAAAAATATCATCATATAGGCCATGGTTTTCACATTCTCTTCCTAGTTTAATTAAACTACTATAGTTACCCCTCACTGCATCATGCAAGACAACTTGCAAAGCAGCTGTTAAACAAAGGACCTAAACCTTTTTCTGCATCACAGACCACGCTCACTGTATGAGCGTAGCAGCCATTAAGACTTATGAAGGTGGTAACACCTCTCCAGATTGGGCCGTCCCTCCACAGATGCGTTAAAAACACAACAACCCACACTATCAATTTCAGATAAGCCTTTGGCAATCAGCTCTGTCTCGCCACACAGTCTCTATCATTTCCAAATCTACTGTTGCAGAGCCCTGCAGGCCGTGCTCTGTTTTACGCACATAAAGGGGTTAAATCGGTGGATTTGAGGACAGGGAGATTCTTTGCTCAGTGCCGATGGGGGTCAAAGACGACACTGCAGAGGGAAACGGAGACCATCTTCAGCAGCAAGCAGTTGCAGTGAAAACTGGACGGGCCGTTCCAGAGTAATGGCAATGCTATTTCCAAGAAGAGATTGATATTTCTTAACCCGTGTGCTGTCTTTGGGTCAAAATGACCCAATTCTTCTATCCTTCTTTCCTCCTGCCATGCTCTCTCCTTCCTTCTTCCTTTCCTCTTTTCCTCCTTTTTCTTCCTACCTCCCTTTCGTCATTCGTTCCTTTATTACCTTCTTTGCTTTTCTTTCCTTCTTTCCTTTTTTTCATCATTCCTTCCTTCTTCTCTCCCTTCTTTCTTTCCTTTTCTCCATTCTTTCCTTCCTTTCTCCCTTCCTTTGATCTTTTCTCCCTTCTTTCCTCCCTTCCATCTTTTCTCCCTTTCCTACTTCCTTTCCTACTTCCTTCCTTCTTTCCTTCTTTTCTCCTTTCTCCCTTCCTTCCATCTTTTCTCCCTTCTTTCCCCCTTCCATCTTTTCTCCCTTCTTTCCTTCCTTCCATCTTTTCTCCCTTCTTTCCTCCCTTCCATCTTTTCTCCCTTCCTTACTCCCTTCCATCTTTTCTCCCTTCTTTCCTTCCTTTCCTACTTCCTTCCTTCTTTCCTTCTTTTCTACTTTCTCCCTTCCTTCCATCTTTTCTCCCTTCTTTCCTTCCTTCCATCTTTTCTCCCTTTCCTACTTCATTACATCATTCCTTCCTTCTTCCCTCCCTTCTTTCTTTCCTTTTCTCCATTCTTTCCTTCCTTTCCTACTTCCTTCCATCTTTTCTCCCTTTCCTACTTCCTTCCTTCTTTCCTTCTTTTCTCACTTCTTTCCTTCCTTCCATCTTTTCTCCCTTCTTTCCTTCCTTCCATCTTTTCTCCCTTCCTTACTCCCTTCCTTTCTCCCTTCGTTCCATCTTTTCTCCCTTCCTTACTGCCTTTCCTACTTCCTTCCTTCTTTCCTTCTTTTCTCCTTTCTCCCTTCCTTCCATCTTTTCTCCCTTTCCTACTTCCTTTCCTACTTCCTTCCTTCTTTCCTTCTTTTCTCCTTTCTCCATTCCTTCCATCTTTTCTCCCTTCTTTCCTTCCTTTCCTACTTCCTTCCTTCTTTCCTTCTTTTCTCCTTTCTCCCTTCCTTCCATCTTTTCTCCCTTTCCTACTTCCTTTCCTACTTCCTTCCTTCTTTCCTTCTTTTCTACTTTCTCCCTTCCTTCCATCTTTTCTCCCTTCTTTCCTTCCTTCCATCTTTTCTCCCTTTCCTACTTCATTACATCATTCCTTCCTTCTTCCCTCCCTTCTTTCTTTCCTTTTCTCCATTCTTTCCTTCCTTTCTCCCTTCCTTTGATCTTTTCTCCCTTCTTTCCTCCCTTCCATCTTTTCTCCCTTTCCTACTTCCTTCCTTCTTTCCTTCTTTTCTCACTTCTTTCCTTCCTTCCATCTTTTCTCCCTTCTTTCCTTCCTTCCATCTTTTCTCCCTTCCTTACTCCCTTCCTTTCTCCCTTCGTTCCATCTTTTCTCCCTTCCTTACTGCCTTTCCTACTTCCTTCCTTCTTTCCTTCTTTTCTCCTTTCTCCCTTCCTTCCATCTTTTCTCCCTTTCCTACTTCCTTTCCTACTTCCTTCCTTCTTTCCTTCTTTTCTCCTTTCTCCCTTCCTTCCATCTTTTCTCCCTTCTTTCCCCCCTTCCATCTTTTCTCCCTTCTTTCCTTCCTTCCATCTTTTCTCCTTTCTCCCTTCCTTCCATCTTTTCTCCCTTCCTTACTGCCTTTCCTTCCTTCTTTCCTTCTTTTCTCCTTTCTCCCTTCCTTCCATCTTTTCTCCCTTCTTTCCTCCCTTCCATCTTTTCTCCCTTCTTTCCTCCTTTCCATCTTTTCTCCCTTCCTTACTCCCTTTCCTACTTCCTTCCTTCTTTCCTTCTTTTCTCCTTTCTTCCTTACTTCCTTCTTTCCTTCCTTCCATCTTTTCTCCCTTCCTTCATTCCATCTTTTCTCCCTTCCTTCATTCCTTCTTTTCTCCCTACACCCTCCCTTGACCCAAAGACAGCACAAAGGTTAATAAAAAGAAACACATTTCATTTTCAGTTCCACTATATTGTTGAAACCCCAAAGCCACGGGTCTCAAATCTGTTTTACAGTCTGAGTTCGACTGATTGCGTTGTTATTATCAGCCAGACTGAAGCCGTATTTGTTATATAACTCGGTAATTAGATATGTTTATGCTTACAGAGGTGCCATTATGAGCTCAGCTGTTTTCTGCATAGAAAGGCATTATTTTGACTAAGTGAAATCCCAGTGAGAGATGAGCATTTTTCTACATAAACAGGTACGGAGCATCTTTATCTTTATTTTGTCTCCACCAAAGGCAAGTCTGAATCTCAGACGTGGCACCTGGCGATGCTTCTCCAACTCTTTTACACTATAAGAAAAGACAAACAAAGTGCTTTTTTCATCAAATTTCTGTTTACTTCAAGAGGGTTCCCCAGGGTTACAGCAGGGCGACAAAAGGAAGGGCAACTTGAAAGTGGCAGGAGTTTGATAAGAGCAACAGTAGGCAATTACAGTCCAGGGGCTCACCGGAGAATTGGACGCAGTAACCTGCTGGTGGGACGGATCCAGCGGCGAATCTGTGCTGACAGACAATACTGTCTGATCTGTGATCCACAATTTCTCGCCTTTAAGTCTTAATTTTTCTTCATTCTTTCCAAACAGATGAAACCCACTCCGGTTCTAGCTGGTGGTACTCTTAGTTCCATCAGCATTTCTGGCTTCTCTAGTTTATATTATCTGTAGTTTATTTTTACAAATGTGTCCAGAGATCATTGATGGTATTTTAATTTCAAGACGTTTAATGGATGGAATTTAATCTTCTGCCCTCTGAGCCTGCAGAAGGAATGGTTGTGCAGTCGTGAGTGGTTCTGTTTGTGCAACAGTGTGTGTGTGTGTGTGTGTTGATGAACATTATGATCCCTCTCCATTTTAGGTTTTCCGCATGCCTCACACACTCCCGCGAGCTCATTTCATCTTGGATTAGTCATGGCTGTTCTTTCTGAAAAATGCTGCAATACTGAGTGGATGTGAATTATTTTGACAAAATATTTTAAACCGAAAGTAGTTTTGGTTTGCTACGTTGCTGCTACTGTATGTTGTTGCTAAGTTGTTAAGGGCATTTTTTTCATACGTTGTGTACATATACAGCAATTTCTCTTTTGCATGCGTGTCTTTTTGTGTATATTCAGAGGTGGTTGATGCGTTGAAAGACTAAGAGTTGTCTGAGGACTGCTGGGTATTTGAAAAGTATCAACAGACTTGTCTGACAACATGTGGTCGACTATGATTAATTGGCAGCTTTTGTTTAATGACTTGCTATTGTATCTGGGGTCTGTATGCTTGGCGGGGTAAGGTGATAGTGAAGAGGCGAAGAGGGAGAAAAAAAAGGGAAAGAACACTCTGCTCATTCTAATAACTAAAACCGTTTTATCTTCAGGGTTATGTGTGATGACTAAGAACAAAGTAAGGCTTCTGCAGAGTTCTGTTAGAAAACAAAACAACAAAAAGAATGATTAAAGCATATCTGTTTGATTAAATCAAAACCCCCTCCTGGTAAAGTGTTGTAAAAACTGAAATGACTTGCCGCTGATGAATTTACCAGATTAAATTGAACCCCTGATAACTACACGGCCCTGCTAAAGTAAGACGCATGAGTTAATACACAGTTGCTATTCAGGTCATTTATTGACGGAAGTCACACAGTAACAGAAACCCCAAACTCAGCAATTAAAGCAAAACATGTTTTGCATTTGTGGGTCATATTTCATAATTCCTGCCTTTCTCCATTTTCATAAAACAGACGGGTCAGCAGTTTCTATTTGTATACATGTCTCGCGGTTGGTGTTTGCAGATGATGATGAAGTGCTGCCAGCAGATGAGAGATTGCAGGAGCCGAGCGGGGACCTCAGCGCTGCTCTGTGCTTGCATTGTGTGTGTCAGCAAAGGCCCCGCAAAGGCCCAGCGCACACAAACCTGTCTACAAGACCATGTGTTGTCAAGAGGAAGGTCAGATGAATGCGGAAGGTAGACAAATTGCACATCACTGCCAACAAAGGAGCAGGAGAGCAGCGCTGTGGGTCCCAGAGCCGGGATTTGTCTCACATGACTAATGATACTCACCGATGGTGGATCATACATGTCATCAGCGTTCAAAAGCTTCAAATCCAGTCCCTGAAAGGACTGTTAGTTTTCCTCTGCCCCCAGACCTCTCTCCCCTGTGTGGTCATTAGTGGAGACTCCGGAGCCCTCCTCGTTTCCGCCAGTAGATGGCGTGGGTGATCTTACTGTTCTGTCAGAGGAAATGACTAAAGATGGAGGCTTTCTGCCTTTTCTGACAGTCTTCATAAAAATGTTGCTGAGTTACATAAGAGTGCAGTATCTCTCAGCAGGCTCTCTATATGAAATTATGTGTTAGATCTGAACCCCAACTCCCTGCTTTTATTTCATTTTTTTTTTACTCCACATAGCCATTGCAGAGAGAGAGAGAGAGAGAGACAGAGAGACTGAGATGTCTCTTTCCTTCCTTCCCGACAGATAGACAAATCCTGCTTTGATCACTGACCTAATTAATGGGGCAATTGATGAATATAAATAGCAGATTAGTTATGCAAATGATCACAGGATAGAGAAAAAGAAAGAAAATTCATTGCCCCCATTATGAAGTTCTGAGGGTGCAGATATTATGAATGCATGAGATTTGATCTCGGTCATGATAAATTAAAAAAAAAAAAAATTCTGATAAACAAAAATAAACCCACTGCAGAGCTTTTAGGGGTAAAAGGGATCTGAATAAAGTTGCAGAATAAGGGCTTTGCTTATGCATGCCCAATTTCTGCATAAGTGATGAGCCCATTTTAAGTCGGTCTGAGTTTTATATTATAGATGAACACATGATAGGTGAACAGTCAGCAGCAAAAGCACCAGGTATGGTCCAAAAATAGAGCGGAAAGAAGGGTCAAGTTAAGACCTTCATTCACCAGGATGTCCTGAACACGACCCCAAATAAACGATGAGGATGATCCATAACCGCTCAATGTGAGATCAACTTAAATGATGTTGTTTTTCCAGCCAATCATCAATGAAGAATTTAAAACTGCCCCACAATGCAGTTTTGAAATGTAACATCATCAGAGTAGATGCGCCTATGCTGACATTTACCAGGTTCATATTTACCGTGCTTTAGTGAACACGATGGAAATGTCACAACTTTGTCAGATATTTGGTCAAAAAACCAGCCTATGAGATTAAAAAGTGGGGATCGATGCAGAGGGGAACATCAAAACGTGCTCCAAATATAATAATAATCATTGTTGTATTTCTCCACAAGATGAAGATGTGCACCGAATGTGCCTGTAACTGCAAAAACTGTAACCTTAAGGATTAAAGAAAGTAAATAATTTGAATTATCTGTGGAAAATGTTGCAATTCATCCTATATAGATGTTAAGTAATCAAAGGTGTCAAAAGTATTCACATTCATTACTCAGGTAGAAGTAGATACTAGAGTTTAAAAATACTCCTGTAGAAGTTGAAGTATCAACTCAAGTTTTTTACTCAAGTAAAAGTATAAAAGTACTGGTTTCAAAACTACTTAAAGTATAAAAGTAAAAGTAATGTAAGGGGGAAAAAAGCCATTAAGGACAAAAGCCATTGAAAATGAATGCATCTTAGTATAATGTAAATATATTAAAGAACCATATATGTGTACTATTGAGCATTAACATGTGTTTCAGAGAGCAGGAGATATGATGACTAGTTGCCTATAAGTATTGTAATGGTGCAAAAAGTCAAACTTCAGAGGCATGTTATCATTTATCCTAACCTTTATTGGAATGTACATCCAAGTTTAGTTGCAGGAATCTGAGGGAACGGATGTAAGAACAAAACTGGACAAGAACATCTGAAACAACCACAACCAAATTCACTCTATCTTGATGGAGCAATTTAACTGGATAATTTTTTTTTAAAGGCCGAAATGAAATAGAGTAACAAGGCTGTTTTTAAAATGTAAGGAGTAAAAAGTACAGATAATTGCGTGAAAATGTAAGGAGTAAAAGTAAAAAGTCATCTGAAAAATAATTACTCCAGTGAAGTATAGATAACCAAAATTTCTACTTAAGTAAGGTAACGAAGTATTTGTACTTTGTTACTTGACACCTCTGTAAGTAATTTCACAAAAAAAAAAATGTATTAAAAAAATCATCCCACATATACTACAACTTTCCAAGAACAACATGGATATCATCAGAAACTGTACACATAACAGAAAACCAGATGTATGAAACTAGGGCAGGTATCGCATATGCTCTGTCTTTCCAGTTTTGTTTGTACAACAACATTAAATCCTCATAAGACTGCCTGAAAGTTCATCTTTAGTCTTCCGCCACATTCAAACGGCGGGGGATAATCCCTGCTCTGTATGGCCACGAGCTTTTTATCTAACACACAAGTGTGGGAGTTGAAAACAGCTAGAAACGCCTCTTGTTTCATTTGTTGTGAGACAATAAATTGTACAAATTAGGTCTCCTTCAGCATACTGAT
Organism: Cololabis saira; assembly: GCF_033807715.1. NCBI lineage: Eukaryota > Metazoa > Chordata > Actinopteri > Beloniformes > Belonidae > Cololabis > Cololabis saira. The sequence continues at coordinate 44,750,027 of NC_084588.1, read as the reverse complement.
ACCTCTAGGCCGATGGTTTTGAAGCTGGCTCGCCTGGGGTGCCGTGCGGCTACTGCAGGGTGTAGGGTATGAAAATTCATGGATTGTGCTTCCAGTTATCTATTGTAAGCGTTTCTCAACACTTGGGGTATTGAAAATTAAACTTTTAATCTCTGTTGTTGTGCTCTCCCAGTGTAATTCATGAAACTCTGGCTTTTGGGAATTTTACATAATAAGAGTTTTAGTTTGGATCTCTTGACTTCATGTTATCTCATTGCAGAATCTTACTTAAGGACTGAGTAAAATGCATTCCTCGTGCATGATAAAGCAGAGTTAATTATTTTTAGTAGCATGGTGACATTAACAGTGAGCTGCTCTGACAGTCTGGGACAAACATTAATAATTAAACATGCTATGTGTGCGATATGCAGATAGTTAGGTGGCGTTGAGGCTGTTGCATTCCATCAGCTCAGAGGAGTGGAATTTATTTGCAGACGATAGGATCGTTTGTGATTTGGGAGAACGCCTCATGATGCAGAATGGTCTCTTGTTTCATCTTTTTACAGCCGTGTCATTATATGCATGAAGAAGTCAAATCATGGACCAAATTGAGCGGCAGATGTACAGTATAACCGGGAGATTGCGGGGTCAAAACTATGCCCCGGCGCAAAAACGGTGTCTTTGTAAGTCAATAAATAATCCTCTCTTCCGAGCCCCAACAGCTCAAGTGGAGCTGTTTGGAGACCTGCAGCTGAACGTTGTGGTCTTGGTGGGCAGCTCCATCACATCAATGGGCAGCGAGAGTAAAGTAGGGCACTTCTGCACAAGGGAAGAGATACATAAAAGAATTACTTGAACAAATGAGAGGTACTTTGTGACAGTTTCAGTTGACTTTAAAGATGAGCCAGGAAGAAATGTGAGAGTGGGGGAGAAAAAAAAATCCTTCTCCCCTCTATGGACTAAAACGTTTTTATGTGAGCATTGGTTTGTGCATATAGTTCATATTCCAGTTTAATATAAACCTGAACTCTCTTGGGGCGGTATGCAGGTACACGGTGCGTAGAAATTGCAGTTTGCAGGAGTAATCCCTGCAATCATGTCAAATATCAACATATGAACTAGGAATGGCCGATATTTTACCGTTCACGATAAACCGTCAAAAAAAAAATCTTGCGGTAAAAACGATAAATTCCCGTTGATGACGTTTTTGTGTAAAGCTGGATTTATGGTTCTGCATTAAATCCACGCACAACGTACGTGAAGGAAGGAAGGAAAGAAGGAAGGAAATGAGCCTGAAAGAAAGAAAGGAGACAGAAAGAAAGAAAGAAAGGAAGGAAGGAAGGAAGGAAGGAAGGAAGGAAGGAAGGAAGGAAGGAAGGAAGGAAGGAAGGAAGGAAGGAAGGAAGGAAGGAAGGAAGGAAGGAAGGAAGGAAGGAAGGAAGGAAGGAAGGAAGGAAGGAAGGAAGGAAGGAAGGAAGGAAGGAAGGAAGGAAGGAAGGAAGGAAGGAAGGAAGGAAGGAAGGAAGGAAGGAAGGAAGGAAGGAAGGAAGGAAGGAAGGAAGGAAGGAAGGAAGGAAGGAAGGAAGGAAGGAAGGAAGGAAGGAAGGAAGGAAGGAAGGAAGGAAGGAAGGAAGGAAGGAAGGAAGGAACGAACGAACGAACGAACGAAAAATTCCCGTTGATGACGTGTTTGTGTAACAAACATGGCGGATCTGAGTCATTACAGTTTTGCAGTACAGGTGGACTCATTTAATTGGTTTTCATTAATTCAATTTAATTGGTTTGGTTTAGTAGCATTTAGTATTCTTTTAGAGCAGTGATTTGGGGGCTCCAAAGACTGAATGTGGTGATAGATTTATAGTTACAAAGGTGGAGTTGAATTGATATTTTTTTTATCGTAATTTTTATCGTTATCGGGATAAATGCCAGAAATGATCATGATACATTTTTTAGTCCATACCGCCCATCCCTAATATGAACATGGATCAACTGTGGAAAAGGCAAAACATGTTGGTGCTGGATTCCAGTTCAAAGACTAACGTTAACAAATCTTGTCCGTTCATCTTGTGTGGCATCAGCTGAAAGTCCCATCTCGAAACCATCCATTATTGTCTGATGATAATTAACTACAGTCATCGCTCAAGTTATATAAGCAGCCTTTACTGATGCTAGAAGGTGTTTCACTTTGTGTGCAGAGTCAGATTCTCTTTTAAGTTTTCCTTTTGATAATTCCATCCTCCTTTTTTAGGATTACGTTTCAGAGCAGGAAGTTGTTGCAATGTTTTAAATGTTGGAACTTTTCCTGCACTTCTATGAGAAAACTTAAATTTGGCCAAAGTCTCAATGCCGGAAAAAATGCTCTGAAGCTTTAAAACAGATCCAAGAGGAGGTGAAAAGTCACTTTTTTTCTCATCTATCTTAAATTACAGTGTGCTTAAAAATGCACAATGACGCCAAAAATGTAATTAAACTTAGTAATAAAGCAAAGTAAGAGCATGTTCCTTTTCACAATAGACACAATACCGGAGTTGGCTTGTGAGCTACAAAAACATGAAGGCAGTGGGATTACACAACATCCTGCAGGCTGTGGTGAACCACATTCCTCATAATAAGCAGAGCTTTTTGAGAAGAAAACTGAAGTTTAATTTTTCTAGTGAATCGCAAATTTAGGGCTTACACAGCAGGACCGACAATGAGCTACTTTTTGCCGACATGTAAAATTGATCAATTTTGTGTCAGTTTTCAGAGTGTCCGGGGGGAAATTGTTCCAGTTTGTAAACTTGGCCTTCTGTAAAGAAAGAAAGTGAGCTCTTCCAGCTCTGGGCGCAGCACCGCCAGTTAAAATGAACGCATTCACACCCGGCTGCTGAGTTCCCGTCAATGTCGAGTCGTTTGACATGGGATGGAATCTTGATTTAACACCTTCTCAGTCAAAAAGCCAGATCTTAGCAAGCTTCTCGACGTGACTTAATAGTGGTTATTACTAAAGAGAAATTGGAGGCTTCACACTTCTGCAGATGGGCCACGATGTGAGGAAAAATAATGATGAAACTATAAAGGCTTAAAAGAAGTCCTGCTTTCTTAAATTACCTGCATTTTCTGACAGTGTGTGCTATGTACTAATAAGGATCAAAAGCCCTCCATATGCTCCTCATGTCCCTTTCTACTCTGGAGGCTCCAGGGATTAAGAGCGTGTGCTGCAAATGAAGCCCGACTGACCTCAGCTTTACTGGGGCAGATACAGACAGAGAGGTACAGCACAGAACGACGCTCGCCACGATGCTCTCGCTTGGTGTATGAACACACTCACACTCAGAAGTGCCAGACTACTTCCTTTCCCAAGTAAACGCATGTGTGTGAGTGTGACAAAAACTCAGAGGTGTCAAGTAATGAAGTACAAATACTTTGTTACCTTACTTAAGTAGAAATTTTGGTTATCTATACTTCACTGGAGTAATTATTTTTCAGACGACTTTTTACTTTTACTCCTTACATTTTCACACAATTATCTGTACTTTTTACTCCTTACATTTTAAAAACAGCCTCGTTACTCTATTTCATTTCGGCTTTTAAAAAAAAAACTATCCAGTTAAATTGCTCCATCCGGATAGAGTGAATTTGGTTGTGGTTGTTTCAGATGTTCTTGTCCAGTTTTGTTTTTACATCCTTTGCCCTCAGATTCCTGCAACTAAACTTGGATGTACATTCCAATAAAGGTTAGGATAAATGATAACATGCCTCTGAAGTTTGACTTTTTGCACCATTACAATACTTATAGGCAACTAGTCATCGTATCTTCTGCTCTCTGAAACACATGTTAGTGCTCAATAGTACACATATGGTTCTTTAATATATTTGCATTATACTAAGATGCATTCATTTTCAATGGCTTTTGTCCTTGATGGATTTTTCCCCCCTTACATTACTTTTACTTTTATACTTTAAGTAGTTTTGAAACCAGTACTTTTATACTTTTACTCGAGTAAAAAACTTGAGATGATACTTCAACTTCTACAGGAGTATTTTTAAACTCTAGTATCTACACTTCTACCTGAGTAATGAATGTGAATACTTTTGACACCTCTGCAAAAACTTTCAGGAAGGCCTACCGCAGTGTTAAGAAGCGATATTCTGGATGTTTCTAGTGCCTGGATTGATTATTATGTTTTATCTAGCTCTTCTATTCATCTTCAACATTTTTGTAAATATCCTGTAAGTTGTCAGCCTTGTGATAATTAATGTTTTTAGACTCATGAAGTTAGAGCTGGTGTGTCCTTTGATGTAATCATTATTACCATTACATAAAAGTACTTTGGCTCTCATTTGTGCTGTGCAGGAAGGACTCGTCCTGTCTCAGCCCTTTGAGACAGGAACCCCAGATCTTCTCTCCTTCTTTATCTCATTTTAGCCTCCTGAAGAACTGGCTGTTCTCTTGTGTCACCATGTTGCTAAACTGAAAAGAACTGAATAGTATAAAGCTAAAATAAACATGAAATATACAGATGTGCTATTAGTGAGGTGATCAGTAACGTGACTTCAAATTAAAGTTGCTCTACTGTAGTTGTTGGGTGTATAAATCAGCTGTTTGCTTACATGACTTCTATGCTCTCTTAGAAATAGGGCTTAATAAAGGTGACTTACTTGCGGACAAAAGAACAAAGACATTTTAATTTCACCAGACAAGAAAGCACCACAATTGATGTATACAGCCGAACTAGTCTACAGATTAAATGAAAAGGGCATCCAAATCTCTCCAATGGAGGTTGGCAAAAAGCCCATCCACTTGAATGTTATCATCATTTAAGTTTGTTGAGAGCAGCCAATACTTCCACCTCCTGCACTGGCTGACAATCTAACTCAAAACACAAATTATTGAGAAGAAAATATACAAATCTCCGTGTTCCTATTAGTGGAGATTTGGGACAGAGTCCAGGAGGCTGGAACTGTAATGGGTATACCTTCCTCCTGAGCTCTTCCAATGTCTCCATTACAATGTAGAACCCTGGTAATATCTAATAGCCTTACACAGAGATGACATGATTCATTGAAAGTTTCAGTTGCAAAGCATTTGTTTTAAATCTGCATTGATGGAGCAGAGATGGTTGCCGTGTTCTGTTGGTTGCGTTTGCAAACACAAGCAACGGTGGTGATGAATAAGAATAGAAGACAGAGTTAAGGGGGGCGTTGAGAGGGCTAAACATGATCTTGAGTTTATTTTTTGAATTTTATTTAACCTTTATTTAACCAGGTAAGTCAATTGAGAACAGTTTCTCATTTACAATGACGACAAACAATCACAGTGAAACAAACCATCAAACACGATATATAAAAAACACACAACACATAAAAAAATAGGCCTATGAGTAAAAAATGGTAGCACTGACCCGGAAGAGTTACAATAAAAAAATGTATATATAAAATTTACATTTAAAAAAAAAAAAAAAAAAAAAAAAAAAAATCAGTCACAACTGCTGGCGAAAAACACAACCGACACAAATACACAACACACAACTTATGACATAGACATAGCAACAAAACACCGCTGCATTGCATTGTGGGAAGTTTCTGCTTAGCTAGTGTCCATCAATCCACACTAAGGCTGTGTCCGAAATTGCATACTTCCACCCTAATGAGTATGCAAAAACAGTATGTGAGATTTTTTAGTGCGTCCAAAACATTAGTACGTACTCAACTATCCACACTCATTCTGGAGAAATGTATTAGTATGGATTGATGGATGCTAGCTAAGCAGAAACTTCCCACAATGCAATGCAGCGGTGTTTGGTTGCTAAGTGATACATATATGTCATTAGTATAATATTAAGTATAATAATATTATTATATAATATTAATATTATAATATTCGTATATAATAATATTATATAATGTCATCTTGTTTCGGCCAGGATAAACGGGAAAGAGCGGAGCGGTGCTGCTACTGCTGTTGTGACACGTCACTTCCTCCCAACGGCAGGAAGTGACGTGTGCGCTCTGAGTAGTACGTCCGAATTAATGCATACTACTGATATTTACTTTTTAGTATACTGTTTAGTATGGCATTTCGGACGCACCGTAATACATTTCTCCGGAATGAGTATGGATAGCGCATACTATTGTGTACGTACTAAATAGTAAAAAAAAATCTAACATACTGTTTTTGCTATTCATTAGGATGGAAGTATGCAATTTCGGACGCAGCCAACCACAACACCACTGCTGTTGCCAAGATGCGCGCGCAATATTATATGTATAATATAAAAAAACAAAATAAAATAAAAATTGGGAATTTATGTGTATGTGTATATGTATATATATATATATGTATCTATATATACATACGCATACACACATATATATATACATATATATATATATATATATATATATATATATATATATATATATATATATATATATATATATATATATATATATATATATATGTATATATGTATATATATGTGTGTAGCCTATGCGTATTTCTGTGTGTATATATATATATATATATATATATATATATATATATATATATATATATATATATATATATTAATAAAATAAATATATGTGACATATTAAAAAAAAATATATATCATATGTATTTTATATCAAAATTGCACATATATATGCTTTAGGTAGCTTACCAGCATGGTATTAACTATTAATATGTGTGCAGAAAAAAATAATAAATAAATAAATATGTATAAGTTTATGCGTGGGCTCCAATAGACGACTGTCCGTGAATGCATCGGAGCTGGTTCCAGCGCTGATTGGCTGGGCCACATTGACTTGTCTTGAACCGAACTTCCTAAGAAGAAACCTCCACCCAAAACCCGCCATCGAGGGCCCCCAGGAGCCCCTTTTTGCACATTATACTATTAGAGTTGGAGCTGAAAACCGATGCAGTCCTGCCTTTTCTCATTGCTCTTGTGCACAGATCAGCCCAGTCCGACTTTACTGAGTGTTGAGCGGGTGATTAACATCGATGAGGAGAAAGTGGTTGGGAAGTTTGCCGCCATGCAGGAAAGCAGGACCACACCATGCAGGATAGAAAAGCTTTGAACGTCACCTCGTTTTCCACGTTACCTGGATTATTTTGTTCGGGCCAAGGATTGTGGAAGTGTCGACTGTAAACTGCGGCAGCCAGCACAGAAAAAGTCATTGGTGAGTCAGTTTAACCTTCATAAATAATCTCTTCATCAGAATCTTGTAGTTTTGACCACCTGCCTGTTTGAATGTGCCTTGTGTTCTATATCAGACCGCCGAGTCTCTTTTAAAAAGCTAAAAAAAATATGTTAAATACCGCTGTTATCTTTAGGCTATCTATCTGAATAGCCTGTGTAATTTTAGACCAGTTGTTTTTATTTTATATTTAAGCTGTATCGAACATGGAACTGATTCAGCCCGTGACTGTATGAGTTTTCAGCGCCACGTGCAGCAGACGCCGTTGAGCCGCATTTTGTTATAAACGTCCAAAATGTAATAACTTTGTCATTTCATTTTGTAATAAAGCCGCATTTTGTAATAAACTGCTGCATTTCGTAATAAACTACTCCAACGCATTTTGTAATACATTTTGCCGCATTATGTAATAAGTTATTACATTTTGAGAAGTGTTACAAAATGCACTTGCAACTTTTTTATTCTCTAGAAAATGTAATAACATGGTGCATTATGTAATGACGATTCTAAAGCATAGTTTATTTGTTTGTTATTGGCCTATATAATTCCAAACTTCAAATAGGCAACTAAAGCCATATTTGAAGTATTATACATAGATTAATTGTGTCAGGGGGGTTTTGGTGAGGACCCAGATCTGGGAGAGGAGGAGGCAGGAGGCAGGAGTCGGCAAAAAACAGGATTTATTTAACAAAAGGCAAAAACAAAACGCTGCTTGGCAGGATCAAAACAAACTAAAGGGATCAAAAAACTTGGAGGACAACCGTGGCAGGAAACATGGAGGTAAGTACGGTCCGACAGGGAACAAGGGAATGACAAGACCAGATATACTCAGGGGATAACGAGACATGACGAGACACAGGTGCAGACAATCAGGGCAGATGGGACACAGGCGGGGCAAAACAGAAACTGACAGGCTGGGGGGAATGTCAAACCTTGACAAATTGGGCTACATAGCTCTAAGGGAAATTGCAAAAAACAACAAAAGTCACTCTTGTATACATATATTGTTAAACAAACAACAATAATAGGTATTATTACATAATGCACCATGTTATTACATTTCCTAGAAAATAAAAAAGTTGCAAGTGCATTTTATAATAATCTTCTCAAAATGCAATAACAAAATGTATTACAAAATGCGGCTTTATGAAATGAAAAAGCATAAAGGCTTGCTTGGCTCACTAAAAGTGAGAATTAGTGTTGTTTGATGGGTAGGATGAGGTGTTGTTGAATGGTAAAATTACTATCATAAATAAGGGCCCATCGAGAAGGCTCTGCCACTGGTAACAATATACATCAATATTCACCTACAAAATATCGGGAACTTTTGATATGTGAATGCCTAACTGCCCAATTGCTGCCTCTTTTTGAAAGTTTTGCTTGTTACTGTTTGTGTTCACTGCAAAAACTCAAAATCTTACCAGGAATATTTGTCTTATTTCTAGTCAAAAAAATCTCATTACACTTAAAACAAGAGTCATTACCAGAAAAATAACTTGTTATTTGACAATTTTCACCTGTTTTAAGTAAATTTTCACTTGAAATAAGTAGAAAAATCTGCCAGTGGGACAAGATTTATCTTCTCATTACAAGCAAAAAAATCTTGTTCCACTGGCAGATTTTTCTACTTATTTTAAGTGAAAATCTACTTGAAACAGGTGAAACTTGTTGTTTTTTCCAGTGATGAGTCTTTTAAGTGTAATGAGATTTTTTTTACATTTTAACTATCTCGTGTTAAAGCGACACTACGTAACTTTTCCACCTTAAAGGTATTGTGACATCATTTTGAACATGCTTTTAACACTATTAAAAGTCTTGGCCAACATCCCTCAAATGTGTCTAAAAGAGTGTAACAAGAAAAACTTCACTCTAGTACTCTTTTCCTGGCTTTTTATTACAGTGTTTTTTTGCGCCGTGAAAAATGCTTCCTTTCCCCCCTTTCCTGTCAATCATTGCTCCGCTCCTCCTCCAAACCTCCTCCTCCTCCAGCCATACGCTCACAGCGGCGTCGGAGCGACAGGCGAAGCATGCACGGAAAAGCAGCAGGGCGAACCACAGCAAACAATCATAAAAATAAAGGCATGCAAGCAGCACTGTCCCCTTATCTTAAGTCCAGTCAGTGGCCGCGGGTCTTCTTAGCAGTTTTCCTCCGGTGATTAGAACAAAAGACGCTCTAAACAGCTCCGTGTTAAGCCTCATTTATGGTCCCGCGTTAAATCGACGCAGAGCCTACGCCGTAGGGTTCAGCGTACGGTGCGCGTCGCCGCGTAACCCTACGCCGTAGGCTCTGCGTCGATGTAACGCGGAACCATAAATCAGCCTTTATGGTGAACTGGAGAGGAGAGGAGGCAGGGAGCTGGGTGGAGGGGGCGGTGATTTAGCGGGCCGTTACGTAACGGCCCGCCAGCAAACCAGGTGCGCCGTTTTTGCATAGTTATGCGGAAAATCCCAGAAAGCACACAATACACTGAATGTTAAAAGTTCGTTGTTTTTTGGGTGTAATTGATGTCAAGACACCCAACAAAACACAAAAAATCAAGAAAAATGTGTTTTTCATGTCACAATCCCTTTAATATAATATTTCCAGAGTCATTGTGATGGTACATCAACTTCCAACAGGTTTAATGACACCTCTGTCATGATCTGAGGGGGTCTGTATCGCCTTCACTGGCACTATGTAACTTTGAGGAGCATGGTAGGAACCTTGCCACACTACTGGTAAAGCACTACCGCTTTTGTCCAAAGGAGACGCCAAACTCAACAAAAGCTGAAAGTTACGTTGTGCTGCTTTAAGATTTTTATTTTTTCAGGTCGGTTCTGGGTGTTTATGCGGTGGTTCTCGTTGTATTCAGGGTGGTCCTGCATGTATTGGGGGATGTTCTGGTTCTGTCTGAGTTGCTTCTGGTTGTGTTTGCGGTGGTTCAGGGTGGTGAATGGTGGTCAATGATACAACCATGGTTTAGGGTTGTTAATCAACCACAAAGAAAAATAGTTATTTTTTAGTTATTTATTATATCACTACTTTGTATTCACTAATTTCATAATAAAGAGGCAAAGCCTACCTAAAAACAATTCATTAAAAAAAACCTCAAATTTCGCCTATCACACAATTATTGGATTAAAAAAATCTGCGCATCCAACAGGCACATGTTTCTCACCAATTTCTAAGACAAAGTGTTTACAATAGCCCACGTTTCAATACTGAAACGGTTTTTGTATAATTTGTAGTTCAGGACAATGGACAGTTCAGCTCCCTTACATTGACAGGTTTTGTGCTTAATTTCTGCTGATTTTTTTTTAATTTTCTGACACGTCTGGTTTAAATGTATTGTTTTGATGAAGCTTAATTTGAAGAATTTGTGAAATTACATTTTTAAATATTTTGTTTATAAATATTCCATGAATAATATAGTGTGATCATGTTTTATTTGGCATTTGTAAATAATTATACACATTTACAGATATTTTACCCGATATAAGTGATAACACGTGCCTTGGGCAGAACAAGTTTGGCAACCACTGCTCTAACAGACAGACTTTTCATCAAAACATTCAGGTTCAACTTTAAGATACAAGCTTGGCTTCTGTGAAATCTGCTGCATTCTGTTCTTTACGTCTAGAAGTCTTGATATTTTTAACGGTGAAAAACAATCAAAGCAACAACATGAATGTGCTTCCCTCAGACATTCGAAGTCAACAGGGGCCCGTGACTTTAACTAACTCCAGGCTGCGACTTAATTAAACCTCACAAACAATGTCACGGGCCACGGGGGCTGGACTGCTGCCTCGCCAGAACCCAAAATGTGAGGGAAATGCCATTACCTTGAGTTGTTTATACAAAGAGGACTTTTTTTTAAAGAAACTTGACTTACCACTGGCTGTGATCCTTCAGGAGATTTGTAACTAGTTAGTAGCTAATAATTAGGTGCTTTGAATGGTCAACTTTTAAAAATAAAATGGAAACAAACTGTAATGTATTTGCTTTAGTTATCAGAGCAGCAGTAGGACAGTGTACAATTCAATGACTTTATATACATGTTATAAGTTTATAACCACAGTCTTTCAGCAGCCTGCTGATGGCTGGCTTTACCGTTTCAAGGCTTTATATGGTCATTTTATACAGACCATTATGCAGGAACCATTAGAACCAGTTCAGTAATGTGGAAAATAAGATGTTCAGCATTTCTGGCAACAGGTTCATGAAGCACACTGCACTAACTCTCAACAGGAATAAACAAAGGTCAGAGGTGAGTTAATTAAAAGCCACCAGCACAAGTTGAGTGATTAAATACGGGCGGCATCAACAGGTGGTATTTAAACAGAATTTGGCCATTGTGATTTCTTTAGCAGACGATGTAGCCGGCAGCGGTTGGTTTCTGTGAGACTAAGATTCTCAATCCCTTTGAGAGGCCACTTTGTTAAGATGCCATTTTCTGCACCTCAGGTGGTTGTAACCCATAAGTCCTGCTTGGCAGTGATGGGTAATTTAGAAGCTGATTCTCAGGTCAAGCTGGCTGACCTGAGAAGCCATTCTCAGCTCCGGCTTGCAACATAATTTTTATAATCCGTCTCTATCTCATATTGCTACCTTCCTCTGCAAATCTTTAATGTTTGCCAAGTTTTGCAAACAGAATAGAAGAGAAAAAAGATAAAAGCTCTAATTTACTGCAGAAAGCCTTGAAAGGGTGTACTGAAAAGATGCAATCCTAAAACAACTACACAGAAGGCAAGTGGACTTTTTATGTCTTGAAAATGTTTCACACCCGCACCTGAAAGGCTTCTTCAGTTCCAGCTGGCTAGTGGGAAGTTTTAAGCTCATATTATTGAGTGATTAGACAATTAAGTCGAATGTAAATAACTGAACCACCTGTTCTTCCTGCGGGTTTTTAGGGTCTTATCCAAAGGGCAGTGTAAAGCTTTAAATACATTTTGATGGCTCTATTCAGTCACAAAAGTCTTTAGATTTATGAGTGTTACCAGGAAGACATTCTTATGTGGATTAAAAAATGCATAGCTACACCAGACCGGTAACAGAACTCAGCATAATCACTAGAGTACAGCAGATTAGATTAGAATTTCTTTTTGCAGGAAAATAGTTTCTTCCTTACTGATGCACTATGACTTTGTTGTGAGCACAGTGGAAGCAGCAATCCCGGAGTCTGCTGGCCGCGGTCCAGAGACGGAGGAGGACGGTGGGTGGATAGGTGGGATGCTGTGACAGATGGGGAGTGGAGGTCATACGTGGGGCAGCAGCCGTGTGCTTCACTGGATGTCACGAGTGTTGCACACTGATTCATGCAACAAACTTATGTAGAGAGGAAGCGCTCTGACTTTGGCATCAAATGAGACTCACATTAAGCTCCAGGACTCCAGCATGTTGCATGGCACCTTCTCCATGAAGATATGTCTTTTATTCATAAGTATTATTACGCCATTGGCTCCCTGTGAAAACAGAATTTTAATAATCGGCATTACACAAATTGTCTTCTTACTTCAGTTCTTGCTTTAATTATTTTACTCTTCTATTTGAGTTTGAAAAATAAATATTTTCAGTCAAATTTAACAGAACAGAGAAAGCAAAGCAGCTTTTGATGATGAGTTTGAAATTCTCTGGTGTAACATTTAAATGCATCATAATACTCATATCTATATGTAGGGGTGTAACGATACACTAATCTCACGATACGGTACGATACACGATATTGAGGTCACGATAACGATACGATATTATAGCAGTATTTTTTTAACAACCTTGAATGAGGAACGTATGACTGGAAAAAAATGTCTTTTATTTGAAAGACACAAAATACAAAACAATGCTGTGCATTTGCCCTATTGTAACAGTTTGTAATGCTTTATAACTGTTTAAGTTTTAAAGTGAAAGCCAGGCCAACCATTTTCCACAAACTGAACTAAAAGTAAATGTCAGGTTTGCATTATGCATCTTCAGTTTCATACAAGTACAAATATTTTTTGCCGCAAACTGAATAGTTTCTCTATTGTATGATTTGACTTTTTTCTTTTCCAGAAATGTAACAACTAAAATTAAATAAATAAATAAAAGTAAATAAATACATACAATTTTACATCATAAAAAAAGATTGATTCATGCTCACCTTATAAGTGTAAGAGGAGATTTATTTTTGTTACGAAGGTTATTTTGGTAATTCAGGGTTCATTATTTTATAAATATATTCTTTATATTCTGATGTAAATCAGGGACTATAATGACACTAGTCCGTTTATCTGTAGTGATTAGTCTGTTTTAGATTGGGCGGAGTGATACGCCACAGTACGGCACTAGGTGCTGTGTTGATGTTCTAAAATCCTACGCTGTTGAGCGGACATTAAAGTACACTGGAAACCAGCAGAAGTTGTCCACGTGTTATTCTACTCACGACCCGACAAAGGTTTAATTTAATAAGGTAAGGCTTAACTCTACACCAGACTTAAAAGTTCAGAGCTCAAAACCCCCCAAGAGTCCCGTGATCAGGACAGCAAAAAGGTACTACTTTCTCTGAGCGGAGTAAGATTTTGGTCTGCGGGTCGAGGCGCGGTCGGCACGGCCCGGTCAGATGCGCGTTTCTAGTCAACACAATAGATTAATATTAATAACCCAATATCGCGATACACTTTGTCACCTCCACGACACGTTTCGTGACGTTTTTGTATCGCAAAATTTCGTGGCACGATATATTGTTACACCCCTATCTATATGTCTGTTTGCCTCGTTTTGTTGCATTAAAATGATGTATTTAGATCTATAGAGGGCATAGGTCCTCCTCCACAGCACAGACTCAAGAAAGAGGCTGATACTTTTTTTTTTTTTTTTTAATGGTGAAAGAATAACAAAGCCACAAGGGATTTATTATAAAGCTGCACCTACAATTACAGATGATAGGTCAAGAATTTCTCTTCCTGTATTATTAAACCAAATTACAGGTTCAAACCCTCTTAGACGTGTTGGACATCTTTCTTGTTTTTAAGGAAACAGAAGAGAAATACTAGGTTTAGGTGCCACGTTGAGACATTTCATTGGGATATTGGAAATATGAAGGCCACAACCAGAGTAGAGAACAAATAAATTAAAGTAAACATATCATTTCCATAATTTCATTTCATACCTCACAGTTTCACGTCATTCCTGTTTACTGATTCATCCTGGCAGATGAGGACTGTACTAATGGTGTTAACATTACCATGACGTGTCTGACATAAAATTGTATAACTGCTTTTTTTTTTCTTCTGGAGATAAGTGTTTATACAGAGACTTTTTTCTAAAAAGCGTTATCAATTTAACGCCATCAATCTTCAGAATATGTACATTACTTCAAGGCTTTAGTATTATTAGGCTTAGGTAGAGTGAAATCTAGGTAAAACAACACGCACAGAAAATTGTGTTCTGAATCGATGCAAACGCATGCCATCTCAATAATCCCGTTTTCCCTCGAGGGTGTTTGTACAGGCTGTCTCTGTAAATCTGGAGGTGGGATCCTCTGTGGACTTATGAGAGTGTGTTTGTTTGTGCCTGTGAATGCCAATGCATCAAATAGAGAGCTGCTTTGTTAACTGGGAACAAACAATTTAAACATTTTAATGACGATGGGTGGCTTAGTGGTCAGCACTTTGACTCCCGTGCCCAGCAGGAGTTTTTCTGTGCGGAGTTTGTATCTTCTCCCCGTGCTTTGTGTGGTTTTCCTCTGGGAACTCCGACTTCCTCCCACAGTCCAAAACATGCACTTTAGGTTGATTGACGATTTTTAATTGTCCATAGGTATGAGTCTGATGGTTCTTTGTCCGGTGACCTGTCCGGCCATAGTTTTGAATATATTCAATGTATATATTTATATCGGTGTGACTTAGGGCTGTTCGATTAATCGATTTTAAATCGTAATCGCGATTATGTAATTAGAACGATGTTAAAACATGAAAATCGTAAAATTGACTTTTCACTTTTTTTTTTTTTAATCTTGTCTGCACACATATTAATGATTGATACCATATTAATGATTGATGGAAATACCTCTCAATACCTGCGACAAGTGCCCCATTACACACCTCTACCTCCTTCATGGGTTGCATTATTATTTAGCATGCAAAGACCCAGTTTAGTTTAATTAGAAAATGTCTTGTTTTATTTAATTGGAAATATAACTTACTGTATGTTTGCAAGTGCTGATTTGCTGATTAGAGATAAAACTTTATATTTTATTATATTTTTTAAAACTTTTTTCAACTTATTTTACAGAGTTTTGCACTTTATTCATTCATTTTTGGTTTAATAAGAGCAAAGTTTGCACTTAAAGCCCAATGGGGCAAATGTTCAATAAAAAAACAGCATATTTGAAATCATTTCTTTGTCTTTTGTCAATTCACAAAATAATCGTAATCGTAATCGGATTTTAAGAGAAACAAATCGAGATTTTATTTTTGGGCAAAATCGAACAGCCCTAGTGTGACTGTTTGTCAAAGTCACTTTGAAATAGTTTGTTACGTTTTTTTTGTTTTTGCTGCGTTCCACTCCAACCCAAAATGTCAAATAATGAAATTCGAACACCCTGAGGTAATCCTCGTCAGCTATTTGTGTGTGTGTGTGTGTGTGTGTGTGTGTGTGTGTGTGTGTGTGTGTGTGTGTGTGTGTGTGTATATATATATGTGTGTGTATATATAATGACATTCTAACACCCTGAGGTAATCCTTGTCAGGTGTGTGTGTTTATGTATGTATGTACACATACACACACACAGTATATCCAATGATTGACGCCAGAAACAAAAATAAATTTGCCACATTCCAGCAGAGGTTTTCAACTTTTTCGAGATTTAGAAAAAACCTGCTTCAATAACAAGCGTCTCACTATCAGCTCTCCAAGCAGCAGGAGCAGTGGCAGTGACTCGCAGCATCATGGAAATCTTCAGGAAGGTGACGAATCACAATTAAACTGGGTGGCTGGTAGGTGGGGATGGAGGTCAAGGAGGAGGAGAACGCTATAAAGACAGATTGCACCAAATACAAGAAAAGATGTTTCTCAAGCTACAATTTTCTGTGTTTTTTTTTTTTTTTTCCGTAGCCAGTTGTGTCTGACTGGGCGATAGACTTCAAAATATATAAATAAATAGAAAGCCATGAAAAGCAGCATAACAGGTCATCTTTGAAATTTTTTTTTAAGGTTTAGAGGCCACTCTGGCGCAAAGAGAAACATTCACACTGCTCCTGACGCTCAACCAACCAGTCAGTTTGTTGTGGTCGTCCTACCAGCACAAATCAATTTGTCATCACCCTGAAATATATCAGTTTTGATTTTACAGTGAGTCACTGGACACTCATGATGACTGATCCTTGTTCAGTAAGCTCGTGAGATCAGTCTCGGCGGCCTGGAAACAACCATTAGTGTATCACGATAAACAGGGCACAGATAACAGAACACAATTTCCCTTTTCTAATATGACTGGAGGTCTCATTTGAAGATAGAGCTAATCTTTACACGGTTCTCCATCTCCATCATGCCCCTTCTTGTGACGCCCAGCGAGATGGTTTTCCTCCTCTTTCACTGGCATCCCCATTAAAGCAATCCCGCTGAAAAATGTGATTCAGATTACAAAAAGGATGGTTTTATTTCAATGTGCTCTTTAGGCTGCACCCCAAGGCAGGACAAGCCTCCTTCCTCCGCCTTCTAAATTATGCCCTGTTTTTTCACACAGACAACCAAAATGAATAATGTATAAGGGTAATCAGGACCTTTCAATAGATGCACAGAGCAAGAAAGGGTTGGATAAATATGGTGCAGATTTGGCTACTGTGTAATGCATGCTTGAAATAGCAAAAACAATGTCAGCACTTAAAGGCATTTAGCACGTCAAGTGTATTACACAGGACTTGGATAAGGCAAATAAAAGCACACTGATTGCAGCCGAAGACTTCAGATCAGTAGAGTTCACTGTTTTGGCTTTGAATGACCTGCTACCCTGTGGGATTCAGTCAAAAAAAAAGGCTGAGCTTTTAATATGCTACCACCCACTGAATATACTGGAGGTTACAGAATATTGTGCTTCTATTGAAAAGTGATAAATCTGAAGCGCTCAACGGTTCCCAGCAGCACACTGGGTGCCTCCATACTGAAGATCAATGAGGGACAAAACCCATCCTCCTGCTCCCCCCCCCTTACTCTGTTGTCTGCACCAGTACAGCTTTAGTTACAATGGAAACACTCTAATAATGCAAGGAACAACCATTATTTTTATTCAGGTTCTCCTCGGAAATGAAGCCACTATTACTTAATATTTATATAAAACAAGCTCAGAAGCCTTAATGATATGCTTAGACAAAGGACAAACAGCGACCTTTTTGTAATGCTTCAACAACTTCACTCACGTTACTTAATTTAACCTCTTCAAAGAGTTGTAACGCTAATTTTTTTTAAATAATTGTTTGTGTCAAATTGTGTATGAGTCAAATTCATAGAAACAAGTCAAAGGCAAGTCAAGTCATCTTCACTCAAACTTGGAGCAGATATAAAGTTGGTGCTGAGTGACCGAAGAAAGCTCCCAAGATGCAGGACAGATTATAATCAGGTTGCACATTTAATTCAAGCACGTTTTCTTTATGTATATATGTTTTTTTCATGAATTCATAAGACTCAGAAAACCTGATGGACATAAAGTGTAATTATGGAATATTGGAGAAGGCGTATGACTAAGTAAGTTTTACTTCTTCCTAAAGCTGGGTATCATCACTGACCTCCCGATACGATACGATTCCGATACACTAGGTCCCAAGACGATACGATTTCCGATACGATTCGATATAGATATTCTAGTTACAATAACGGAATAACGTGATCCTTCTATCGCTACGTCCGGCCAGAGAAGCCCCACCCTGACTGGTGAAAGGAGCAGCCTGCTCACTCCTCAGGTTAAGGAGGAGACTTGGGCTCAGTGCAGGGCCTCCCAGGGCTGTTAGAGGGAGAAATGCCCAGGACTAACTTAGGAAGGAGCACTGGGTGATAAAATGGGGGAAAAAAATCGGAATTAAAAAAGAACAAAAAAAAACAAACTTTTTTTTTTTTAAATCGATACTTGGATTTATGTATCGATAATCGTTCCTACACATGTATATTGATGAAATATCGATATATCGATATTTTTAACCCACCCCTACTTCTTCTTACTGCTTTTCAGACATGTTAAACAGGATAAATGTGTTATGTGTATTGTTATGCGTGTGCATGTATAAAGGTGTGAGCACATTGGGTATAGATTTATTTTATAGATTCATTTATTTTGTGTTCATTTAAGTGATCACCTTGAAGGAGGCATGCAATAGGTGCTGCACCAAAATGTTTGGCAGCTCTTCATTGCTTACGCTTTGCTTTGTTTTATTGACTTCACTTTAACAGCTGCAGCTGAGATGTTCAGTTCCACAGCTTCACCTGCATCGTCCCTACGTAAAGTGAATTATGAAGCTCGTATATACATTGATGCACTGATATCTATCACCTGTCTTCATTTTCTGGAATAATAGCTGTTTACAGACATCCCAGGAGTGAACAGTGGGCTGGGATAATATCTGGCCGTTGGTAAACCTAAGGGTTTTTCTGTTTTATTATCCGACTACATGTTAAGCTGAATTGACTGTTTATTTTTTTCTTTTTGTCTTTGGTGAGTCAAAGAGTTTTAAACGTTTTACCTGAACAGGTGATAAGATTCATTTATGTCACGTGTTCTGAAAATAAATCACTCACATCTTCCACAGAAGTAGACAGTCCCATCTGCCTTGTTCATGATTTGTGAACATTCTAATTTGCCAGTTTTGTAAATCTGGGACTTACAGTACTAAAACAACAACAGACAGAAAACATCTGCTCAGTTGATTAGACGATGTTAGGCGATGCTGTTCTTCTTGTAAGCGCCCAACAACTTCAGTCTGAAATAAAAGAAAAACGACAACCAGAATGATTCCGTTTTGATATATTGCCTTTTTGTTTTCTTGACAGTGGCATCATTCATTGCCAACAGAAGTGAAGTAAAATGGATCAATCATCTGCCAAATAGTTGTTCGACAGGTTACGGAAAGCTCGCAGCACACAGACTGTTTACAAGCAGCCTGTTTCCATGCCAGTTCACAATAAAGTCATCTCTGGGCCCTTTACGGAGAAACTAACAAGTTGAATTGCAGTCCAATTAAATGTAGTCCAATTATCTTTTATTGATAATTAAATTAAATCTGGTTTATTATATCCCAACTGGTAATTACAACATTACACACACACACACACACACACACACACACACACACACACACACACACACACACACACACACACACACACACACACACACACACACACACACACACACACACACACACACACACACAGCAGGTGTGTTGATGGGCTGGAGAGGAAACCCAGTGCACTGATGGAGGTCAGTGCTGTGAAAGAACTGAGATTCAGCCTGAACTTTGGCTTGTGGTCACCTGTTGTTGCTGAACCTGTCTTGCTGGTCATTATCACTGCTTGATGTCTCTCCGCTAGACTGTCTTAGCTCTAAAATGTATCGGAGGGTTATATCCAAAATAACCAACAACAACCACCAGACACTCATTTATGCACATGCATTATCCATCCAACACACCACATCCATCACTGTCTTCATCTGTCATTCCGTGCTTCAGTATTGGTGATTTTAGTCCTCTCTGACAGACTCAGTCACTGGTTCCAATAAAGTTTGTTGGATCAGACTATCAAGAGGTCTGGTGAAGGACACATTCACTGTCACTCTCACATATGCACAAGAAAACAGTTGCTGCAACATTAAAATGCACAATAAAAAAAATCTATCCATCTATCTATATGATTGAATTGAAATTAATTGAAAGCCTTCTATTGTCATACAATGTACAATGGAATTGTAGACCGCCTATAATTGTGCAAAACAATTTAAGACAACAAGTAAGTAAAAAATGCAGACATGCAAAGTAATAATATAAGAATAAAAAGTATAGATGGGTTATATATGATGGGTTAGTGCCAAGATAGGTTGTAAAAGAAAAAGTCGTTGAAATCAATATGGATCATGAAAATAGCTTTTTAAAAGGAACCCCAGTTATTAAGACTTGTAGGCCTTAATAAGCCACAATATTTCTCTTATACTAAAATATGTTGTTAGAAACACATAAAATAATGTAATTGCTTTAAAAATGTACAATGTTTATTACATATTTTGACCTGCGAGAGGCGCCATGTTTTACCTGCGCAATGCACTCCGGGGGCGATGACGTAGTTCGGTTGCTCTGGGAAGATAAGCCGCGTTTGTTTAACTGCGACAGGTATCTAAAACATAGATACACGACCGGGAGAGCAGCACTCTCCCGGTCGTGGAGGCTGACGAGGGCAGCCCATAAGACGTCTCGGTTGAGGCAAACTGGCTCAAAGTTCTTGTGTGCTGTGATGCACGGGAGATCTGCAAAAATGATCAAAGTCGTGCGCATCTTACCAGTGCATTAAAATGTATATAATGCAGCGGCACAGCCAGCCGGAATCCTGTACGCACTGTGCGTACAATTGTTTGGAAGGATTTATGTATTTATTTTTGTTACGTCCACCGTTTGATGTTACCATGACAGATAAGAGGCTGAGTGGACTTGCCCCGGGAGTTTGACGAAACGAGGAGGCGCAGACTTCGCTTCAAATAGGCAAGAACATCATTATTTAATTTAATGACCATTCTGATCATTTTGGTGGAGCCACATCTGGCTGGGGTTTGTATTGTAGCATAGGCTATCTGCTAGTTGAAACGTGTGGTCGGTTAGCCTATCTGATTTTTATGGTGCTTTTATGGTGTTTTTATAGTTCATGCTTTATGGTGCTGTACTTTTTTTTTTTTAAACTTTTTTGTAGGTGCGCCGTCACCTTAATGTTTAGCTGTGTTTTCATCTGTGTTTCTGGTGCGCCAGAAACATAATGTTTATGTTTGCATCTGTGTGGACGTGCGCATAATAATATCACCATATCTGTAGTGCGCCGTGCGCACGTTATCCAATTTGTCACTGCAAAGTTTTGTTTGAGGAAAAAAGATCTTAGAAATACTTATTGAACTCTGAATAGCCAACCAAGCTATCCTCTATCTAATGGATAGTGGAATATTCAGGCCGAGTGGGACCCTGAAAATCAACAAATAAAACAAAGTTTGTTCCTTTTGTACTTAATGACATATAAACAGTGAAAAGTGGGGGAAGCAAGCCAAATCTGGAGAAAAATATGTTTTTAAAAGAAATGAAATAAAATAAAAATGTACACATTTAATAAGTAATGGAAGAGAAAAAAGTGAAAATAAAACCACAAGTCTTAATATATTACTAAACACTATGTATAGGATTATAACGTGAAGCAATTTGTTCACACAAATTGGTGGCAGTCTTACACTCCATTGAACGAACACAGCTCTCCTTCTACCTATGATGTTGAAAAGGCCATTTTCCCAGAAATCAGTGTTTACTCTTCACCATGAACAAATATCAGAGGTTCATTGCTGTACACGCTGTGTTAAGCAGCAATGACTGGGATTTGTAGTCAGCTAGGCAGGTGCAATGATCTATCCAGTGTGGAATAATTCTGTTTTGTTTACTTTTTTCCTCTACTAACATATTCATGCTGGATTTTATGCTAAAATTCATCAGAAGTCAAACAAGCAATCACAATGACCGAGAATTTTCTGCCTTGCAACGGCAATGTACTATTTAAAGGGTGGTTACAAAATCACAAATTCCAACAGCCAACGTCACATTTGGAGCAAAGTTAAGGGCATTTCATCACTACATGACATTTTGCAGTAATTTCCAAATTAAGAATATTGGACAGAGGAAAAAACAAAAACAAAAATGATAATTTTAAAAAGGGGCGGCTCACATGGAAAATGGAGGTGGAAACTGCATGTTAAGGATAACGAAAAAGAGAGGGAGAGAAAAAAAACACTTTTTACTTTGACATATTTCTTTTCATCATAGTGTGAGAGTCACCTCTGCTCTTTTTGTGCTTTCTGTTTGTACTATGGGTGACCAGCTGAGGTATTTATAGAGTTAAATGTTGGGGTTACAAGGAAAAAGAAAGTAAGGACCAGTTTCCACACCATAAATATTCGTATAGGAGTTTCCAAAACTCTACATGATAATCTAAAACTGTGCTGTTCTACAAACACATATGCAACATGCTCATTTCTTTAACACTGACCAAAGCAGTATATCACAAATTAGAGGTTTCAAAAACACACAAGGCTGTAACTTATCAACAAATAAAACAATGTTTGTTCCTTTTGTACTTAATGACATATAAACAGGTCATATAATTCTCAACTTGATTGCCCTTTTACTGTAGTTTAAATACCTAAATTCTTATCTTTGCTTTGAAAACAAAAGTGGAGAATGTTTGTCTGGTCTATTATGTTGAATAAAGTCCTCCATGTTTCCTACAACTTTTCAGACTGACTACCGGTACATTCAAATTGTTGGCATTTCCATGGTTTGGAATCACAGAAATAGTGTAATTAAAGCCTGAAATGTAGCAAGATCATAATCATAATAACAAAATGTTTTGTTCTTAGCAACAGACGTCTTGGGATATCTAAACAACTGTTTCTCTGAAAAATGAAGGTATGGAAATATAAACGTATATGTCACAGCATATTTGTCATTTGTTAATAATCCTCTGCGCTCAGGGGCAATGCATGAAAATGTCAGTGAAGTTCTTTTTATAGCTGTTATGGTTCAGTGTACAACGAGGCATGAATAAACAAAGAACATAAAGAACTGCAAAAAGTTTTGGCGACGCAGGTATTGCATGTTTTTCTTCTTAATAGAGATTCCACATTGTGTATTTTGTCAAATAAGGAATAATGTGGCTTGACAATCATTCTAACAGTGTCTTCTTTCAGGCTTCTAGACAAATTTAGACGAATAGAGAATTTCTTCCTTCATGCTCAATCTCCTCCCTCCTGTGTTGCACCTGTGCATCAACAGCCTCGTCGAGCAAAACACTTCAGAACAGCTTTTCTTTGGCGGTACATAATTGCACAGTTGATGGGGAAAATTTGCAAATGTAAAACTTCATAAAACAGTCTGGAATCATTCATCTTAATAAAGCCTTTTCCAAAATGTGCACCTTGAAGAAGAAACTCCCATAAATAAATATGATATACAACTAAACACACATCACCATGTCTTAAGGCCAGGAGACAGCAACCAGACAGTCGGGGAGGTCGGTGAATGGAGTCGGGTTGGTGTGTCCCGGCAGTCGTCCATCAGCGTCTGTGTCAGCGTTCATTTTGGCCAATTTGACATGTAGAATCGGCCAATAGCCGTTGGCTTCTATGACCAATCTGAGTCGAGTGCTAGCCCTTGACTAGCAAATCAGAGTTAACCCTTGTACTGTCTTTGGGTCAAAATGACCTAATTCTCCTGTCCTTCTTTCCTTCTGCTCTCTCCTTCCTCTTTTCTCCCTTCCTTCCTTCTTTTCTCCCCTCGTACATTCTTTCCTTGTTTTCTCCTTTCCTTCATTCTTTTTTCCCTTTCTTCCTTCTTTCCCTTTCTTCCTTCTTTCCCTTCTTTCCCTTCTTTCCTTCCTTCCTTCCTTCCTTCCTTCCTTCCTTCCTTCCTTCCTTCCTTCCTTCCTTCCTTCCTTCCTTCCTTCCTTCCTTCCTTCCTTCCTTCCTTCCTCCTTCTTTCTTTCTTTCTTTCTTTCTTCTTTCTTTCTTTCTTTCTTTCTTTCTTTCTTTCTTTCTTTCTTTCTTTCTTTCTTTCTTTCTTTCTTTCTTTCTTTCTTTCTTTCTTTCTTTCTTTCTTTCTTTCTTTCTTTCTTTCTTTCTTTCTTCCTTCTTCTCTTCCTCTTCCTTCTTCCTTCCTTCTTCCTCCCTTCCTTCCTTCCTTCCTTCCTTCCTTCCTTCCTTCCTTCCTTCCTTCCTTCCTTCCTTCCTTCCTTCCTTCCTTCTTCCTTCTTCCTCTTCCCTTCTTTCCTTCCTTCCTCCTTCTTTTCCTTCCTTCCTTCCTTCCTTCTTTCCTTCTTCCTCCTTCTTTTCCTTCCTTCCTTCCTTCCTTCCTTCCTTCCTTCCTTCCTTCCTTCCTTCCTTCCTTCCTTCCTTCCTTCCTTCCTTCCTTCCTTCCTTCCTTCCTTCCTTCCTTCCTTCCTTCCTTCCTTCCTTCCTTCCTTCCTTCCTTCTTTCCTTCCTTCCTTCCTCCCTTCCTTCCTTCCTTCCTTCCTTCCTTCCTTCCTTCCTTCCTTCCTTCCTTCCTTCCTTCCTTCCTTCCTTCCTTCCTTCCTTCCTTCCTTCCTTCCTTCCTTCCTCCCTTCTTTCCTTCCTTCTTTCCTCCCTTCTTTCCTTCCTCCTTGCTTGACCCGAAGACAGCACAAGGGTTAACGGGAAATTACGGTGGTGTGAAAACCCTGACTGACAGTGGGCTCTCTAGTCTAGAGCAATCCGTCATTTCCGGTTGTTCTTTCCTTTTCTTTCTGGGAGACATCGCAGATTAGCGCCTCCTGCAGTTATGGGGACGTATTACGCCTCATGCAGAACGTACGCTCCACTCAGCGTCAGGTTGGCGTGTCCTGGCCCTTACATTGATGCTGTCAGTCAGTTTAATGCAAAAATACGGTTTATGCTCAAAGCAATATTGACTGAGACAGTTGAGGAAAAAAAAAACTGAAACCCAAATAATAAACTTCATAACACTTTGTGGAAAAGTGACTAATCAGAAATATAAACTGCATGTTTCTTTTCCGTATCGTACTATTTCTAATGTCAGAAATGGTTCACTCTGATATGTAGGAAACTAAATAGATGCACACACTTTTGATCAGTGTTTGCTTGATACAGATTTTTTCCCCCTTTCAAACAGGCTGGTGCACTTAGTAAGACTTGAAAGCTCCATGTGAGAAAAATCCTATCACATCCAGAATGAGGGATTCACTACAGTGCTGAGATTACAAAGGCGATAATAGACCCCCACCCCACTTACCATATACACACTGACACACACAGAAACACAAAAGAGCATGAGAAGAAAATGCAATTTCCATGCAAATTTTGAGCACCCTTACATAAAGATTTCCATATTCGGTGTGTCTGCAATTCAAAGTCTCTATTTCGTCTTCTTAACCTTTTGGTTTATTTATACATTTTACCTGTTTTTTTTTGGCCCCTCTCTCCATCGCTCAGTCTTTTCCTCATGAGTTGTCTTAATGCGTGCTTGGTGCATTGACCAGAATGTGTGGGCACAGGGCTGTTTTACCCCCCTGTTCGTGTACCTTTATTTATTCATTTGACATCTTGTCCTTTTGCCTCATCCAGCTCAGTGCTTCGCAGGCATACAGATAGTTTAGATAGCAGACACATTCAGGTTGCTCAAGCACTGATCGTATGCCAGCCACTCAGACAACACCATTAATCTCTCTTATCAGCATCTCAGTTGGTGCTCTGGCTTCAGACTGGTATGTCCTCCATTGGGCTACCATTTCTCAACAGATGCTAAATAAACCACATTGCTCCTTCTGATTTACCCGCAGTGCTGAGTTACAGCCCTGTGCTCAGGAGACGAAAAGGGCCATCACTCTCTCAGTGGCATTCAGCACTTTGTTATTGTTAGTTTCTTCAAAGTGTTTCTGGCCTCTAGTACCAACTGCTTGACAATTTCGTAATTGCATTGTGTGATAAAAAGCTAATTAAGTTATAGAAGATCTCTTATCTGTTTTATTTTCCTCGCCGCCATCCAGGGGACGACCTTGATAAGATCAGCGGGGAGGCTGCTCGCTTCTTTCACTGTTGCTCCGTGTGGATAGGGACACTGGTAACTACTGTGGATGGAGATGAGAAAGAGCTCCTTGATGACAGTAAGCTCTACACAAGACACAGAGATACAGGCCCCGATAAAATGGCAAGGAGAGCCCGGGGGAATCACCCACCAATAAAGTTCTGGTTGTTGGGATCCCGTAAACAACTGATAAGACTCGGAAGCCTAATGAGTTGAATTATTTTACTGACGCCTGGAAAATTCAGGCTGACAAGTATCTTATGAAGCAAGTCAAAATGTTCAGACTTGCAAATTTGTATCATAAGCGACAGAAAATGACTTTGAGGAGCCCCTGGTGTTTTACAGCGAGAAGATGTGCTAACACTGGGTGTAAACATTAAGATGAGACAATATGGTGCACACACTGCTTTTTTTTTTACAACACTGCCAAAAGAAAGGCTGAGATGCAAAAAAACTCAATTGCAAACTCGTCCCCAGAGGGCTCATGACATACACCCTTTGCTATTTTATTCTGACTGCTTCCCGTTCCTTCATACTCTAGAGGTGTATCTCAGCACTGATATAGTGATTGTGTATGAGGATAGATTAGTATTGTGCTGTTTGTGCAGGAAATACATCTTAGTCTGGAATTTATTGGGCATTGTGGCTTGTTTACGGTGCAAACCATGGCGAGCTGAGCAAGCGCTGCCCCAGACATAAAACATCATTTATTTTAGTTAGGGATGCCCAGCTGGACATGGAGTGTATGGCACAAGGATGGTGCTAAACAGCTTTTTCCCGCCAGGAACACACATCAGGAATTCTGTACTCTGCACTGTTTTCTTTTGTCCATGCTGAAACCGAGGAAGATCAGAAAACAAATATAACACGTTCTCATAAATCCGGTGCAATTGTTCATATTAAAACAACATCTAACAAACATGCATTTCATTAGGAAATGTCAGTTAGATGTGAATAAAACAAACATGCTTATTTTCTCTGCAAAGGGCCAACAACTTTCAGTGACTCCGTAGCCTGTGCAAACTCTTCAGGATTAATGATTGGAGCAATTTTTTTCCTCACAGGTATACCATGTGGCCTTATTTTTCTATTCCTTTGGAAAGTGTTAAGAATATATCTGGGGGGAAATTTGAGAGTGCTTTCACCACGCATTACCTAAATGAACCTTTATCCTCCGCGCTCACCCAGACCTTGTTTGGTATTAAATGATTCAGGACATTCTCTATTGCATGCACGTCACGTTCCCGCTTGCTGTCTCCCCTGTGTTTCACAGGCAAAATATATTACCTCGGCCCATGATGCAGTGGAGACTGTTGCACACACTGTTCGTAATATGCCAGACTTGCATTTACCTGCCCAAGGGTATGGTTAGGATGATGGCTGGGAAAGAGCAAGATTCTACATCATTTTTCTACATATTTTCATTGCATGGAAAAGCAGATAATGTCAAAAATAGTGAAAGAGCACAAATGAGCTGTAATAA
Organism: Cololabis saira; assembly: GCF_033807715.1. Classification (NCBI taxonomy): domain Eukaryota; kingdom Metazoa; phylum Chordata; class Actinopteri; order Beloniformes; family Belonidae; genus Cololabis; species Cololabis saira. Next base: position 44,722,588 of record NC_084588.1, on the reverse strand, counting down.
AGGATGGGGAAAGCACTATAAAGGGAAAGATTAAGAGAGAAAGAGAGAGAGAGAGATGGGGGAGGGGGGTATTCTGGCGGTCAAAATTAGTGGGAAATTACCTCATGCTTTTTTCCTAATGAGTGTCTATGCAGTCTTTCTGTCCTTGTCCAGCAGGAGCTTTGCTCTCTTACAAAGCTTCCATCAGCAGGACTTGTCTTGAACACATTCTCTTGCAGAAATTTAACTGTCCAACAGGCTAATTAGTTCTTTGACATGTGGCCTTTTCCATTACACAGGGAGAAAATCAGAGCTGTGTTATCGCAGCTACAAGATGACCTGCTGACAGACAGCGCTGGAGACCCTGCTGGAATTGGTGTATTGATCAGGCAGTCTAACACCCCATCACAGGCCAAATTGAGTGTTTGTGAGGAAACCCGGGAGGGGGGGGCTCAGTCAATTAAACATGTATATTACAAAGTCAACAGAGGTGTTTAAAACAGATACATCATTAAAAAGGTGATGGAAAAGGAAAACACTTATATTTCACTCAAACGCTGAAAAGACTATATACAGGACTGTCTCAGAAAATTTGAATATTGTGATAAAGTCCTTTATTTTCTGTAATGCAAAGATGTCATACATTCTGGATTCATTACAAATCAACTGAAATATTGCAAGCCTTTTATTATTTTAATATTGCTGATCATGGCTTACAGCTTAAGAATACTCAAATATCCTATCTCAAAAAATTAGAATATTCTGGGAATCTTAATCTTAAACTGTAAGCCATAATGAGCAATATTAAAATAATACAAGGCTTGCAATGTTTCAGTTGATTTGTAATTTATCCAGAATGTATGACATTTTTGTTTTTTTAATTGCATTACAGAAAATAAACAACTTTATCACAATATTCTAATTTTCTGAGACAGTCCTGTAAACATTTTCTACACTTTTACACAATCTCACCTACACATTTAGACGTTATTTCCAAATTTAAGTAATTTCAGGAAAGATATGTTGGATCATTTTTATTTTATGTTGGGTTAAGAAAATGACAGATTATATTAGATGGAAAATGTACCCTTGAAAGAACGCCCTCAGCAGATGCAGCATTTGTACTTGACAAACAGGCTCATTATGACATGAATTAATGAAATTGTTCCATTCAGATCAGATACTGGTCGAGGGCAAATGATGCGCATGTGGCTCAGTGAAGTGAGCAGTCTGGAGCGCTAAAGCGTGGCTTCACTGGCAGCCACTAAATTGAGCAAATTTCTATGTGTAGAAGGGTAATGAGCCCTCAATTAGCACACTCATCGTCGCAGCTACATTGCTTTTATTTGTTGTTTTTCTTTTTCTTTTAGTTAAACAGTAGCCTATATTCAATTATTTCCTTTTGATGGATTTCATAATACGATGCTTGGACTGAAGAACAGAAAGCATCAGACATAACCTGTTCAGTTGTGTCTGGATTCGAAGTAAAACTTAAAGATATAAGAAAATAGTAATGGGTACCATGTATAAGAGTGTAACTGAAGTACTATAATAAGCTTTAGTGTTTTTTTTTCATGCAAACATTTTGAAGCAAAACAAACTTGTGAATACTACATCACATCCCTATTGGTTTAATGTCTTAATAAGCATGAATTTCCCTACCATGTGAAATTTGCCCATAGCTGTATTTGTGTTTATGGCAAAAGAAGCAGCATATACAGTAAGACCACCTTGAAGGCACCATGACTACATGATTCATGATGCAATACAGATATGTATTAGGAGCATATTCAGCTACCTCCCTACATCTTCCTCCTCTCCCTTTACGACTGCAAACAACCAAAATTCTTTCCACTGTAAAAGTCTTTGCATCAAAATGACATTTCCCAGGTTGCCAGGGAAGAAAGGTAATGGAGTTGAGCCAAAAACTAGTGTATCGGAGGTTAGCAACCTTAATCGCTTATACGATTTGCCATACACTGGAAATAATGTTTACAAACTGTTTCATGCCACTCTATCAAAACCAAGCCAAAATATTTTGCTAATGAGTCTTGCTATGAGCTGGAAGGCTTGCTATGAGCTGGAAGGAGTGGAGTCATTTTCAACAGATTTTAGCGACTGGGTGGTGTTGATGCTCCGTGGGCATAGAAAGCACACAACCATTTGAGCTGCAGTAGTGTCATTTTATCATCTTCTATGTTGAAAAGCAACATAACAAAACACTGCAGACAATGAGAACATCATATATTTGCAGTCACTGCCGCACAGAATATGCAAGAGCTGTCTGTTCTCAATATTACAGGCGTCAATAAAGCTAATACATACAGTCTATTCAATTGATATATCATGGAAAAAAGTTCCCTTTTGCTGTTTGCCATGCACATAAATAAAGCACTAAAGAAATCTGAGAATGCATTCGATGACAGCATACTCATCCAGGCCTGAAATAAGCTGCAGCATGAGTCAAATATAAGTCATATCACATCTTGTAACAGTGTTTTATTTATTTACCTATTTTCTAACTTGGTTTTATTCTCTCTTTGACAGTTGAAACCACGTCTGCAGTTACTGTGAACGTGTAGTTTCCCATCACTACAGCAAATCGGTGAAATGCTGAATTGGCGTAGGTCAGTAAAAGAAAGATTTTAAAGTCACTCTATGTAGTAACGTCACTTCTGACCACATGGGGGCACCATATCTCTAAAATGTTAACGTGTCAACCCCTGGTATAAGACCTTTGGCGTAACATCATGGTGATAGCAATTTTTTTTTTGTGCCCCCCTAAACAAAAGCGCACACCGCATGCACAAACACATGTACAGCCACTACAGGGACCTGCTATTGTCGCCATGTAGAATAACTTTGTGACTCGCCACACTCACAGTGCAAAACAGGGAAAGTCTCCTCCTGGCCCCCCGGCGGTCGGGTCAATGCCGTTTCATTCATAGAGGTACCTATCCTTTAGCGGGACACTGGCTTTTTCCTCAGTTGCAGCAAAAAAACGTATCTAATTTTGTCATTTTTGCTTTAACATCATCCTGGCTCTTTTCTCTTTTGTGTGCTGCTTTTTTGTTTTGGGCTTGCTTGAAGGGGACCTATTATGGAAACTAATACCTATTTTAAACAGGCCTTGAATGTCTTAAAAACAAGCTTTTGATTGTTTTTGCTAAATAAATTAGAAATTCAGCCTCTGAGCCATGTGTTTATCTTTCTCTAACCATTCTCTAACCTAATTATCTATGCAGGATTCTGAGTGGGCGGGGCTATGATAATGAGGCTCTGTGCTGATTGGCTGCCTGAATGACGCGATACACCGCTACGTAAAAATGGCGGAAGGTCCGGCCGGCGGAGTTAGTTGTGGGCGTGGTTTCACGCGTCGCTCCTGTCGTTAAGTAACGGCGGGAGCAGAATCTTATTGGCTCGTAGATCCACATCACACTGGACGGCTCTTCCGGGCGGCTGTACAGACACTGCAGAATTTGGTTGCTTTCCTCCTTCTCTGAGTTGGCAGGCTGAGGAGAGACCACTTTATATATGTTATAGCAAGAAAAAACATGTTTTTCATAATAGGTCCCCTTTAACATGATGCTATCCTATTTTTGTCATCTATTTTCCTTTGTTTACTAGTTTACCACACTTGTGTCATCATGCACTTAACATGAATTACAGTTTTTTCAAAAATGGTACTACAGTACAAGTCCTTCCCTACTCATTATAACAGCATTTTCAGCAGCTCTTTTTTCAACACAGAAACTTTATATTGCCTTTGTGGTCAGAAGTGACATTGCTACATCGAATGACTATCATGGGACATTAAAGTAGACATTAGTGTCAGTCATCAACGTCACAATTTTAACCACTTGGAGGCAGCAAAAACAGACTTCAGAACTGATAGATTATCACTTTCTAAGTTAAATAACAGGCAATTAAAACAGTGGCCCAATTACAAAATCAGAATGCTGTATGCAGAATAACATTCTCATTTATTTGTAGTTGACTGGTAACCATGCAGTGTAGTTACCAGGAAGTAATTAGCTAAAGAGCCCATAACTCTTTATTCGGTGCCAAGCTTTTTATTTCCATTTTAAAAATGAGCATTTCTTTAGCAGTAATTTGTGCATGAGGAGAAAACACAGCTATGTGCATGAGCGTGTAAAGGCAAAAGCAACATCAATACATTTATTTACTTCACATTTTCTGCACTTTTAGCCAAAGCTGTTTTAATCCCACTTAAGTGTAAGTAGATGGTTTGGGCAACATATATCCCAGATTATACATTATTCATGCCAGAAACTGTATGTTGAACAGAATGCACAGGGCCAATGGAGAAGAAAGGATGGTGCAGGGCTAGTGGAGAGAAAACATATATTGAACAGGGCCTGTGATCAACTTCTACACAAGGCTGCAAGACATACAGCCAGCACTGGTGGAACTGTACGAGAGTGAAGACTTGTCAAGTTTTAAAGACAACCTCCTTGTATTGATTGAATACACAAGTGACACTCAGTGAATCGTGTTGTCAGCAGACAGTAGGCAGCGACTTTAATGCGCTTTCTGAATTTATTTGCCCTACTTTTAGTCTTTTTCAAAGGTGATTCAAAGAAAATCGTATCTTATAAACTTAAACAAAAAACATTACTAAAAGACATCTGTAGAAGAGGATGAATAGTGTAAAAGGAAGAAAGGAAAGAAAATGTGAACATTAATGTAGACATAAATATCTTTCTGCTAAAGAATGGAAGCCTTCTTATGAAACAACTCAATGCCCAAATTGCACCTTTTGTTATGATTTTTACATTAGCAAGTAAGCTGGTTCTCCCTTCAATTAGTGAGTCCAGGGATGGGGAAGGGGCAGAGGAATAATGTTGGCTGCAGGAGTTCACAAAGAGCTCTTTTACTGAAAGCAATTTTATTATTTCTTATGCATACTCACATTTTTACCCACAGGCCAGGGTCATACAAAAGTTCATGCACCTATAATGAAAATGTCCCTTTTAGACAGAAAAAAAGTTAAAAATGGAAGATGATTTGATCTCCAAGAATAGTTTTGAGCAGAATTACAGTTTTTCTTGTTTGGTTTTTTAATTGCTGTTGTTTTCTTTTGTAGAATTTCAGAATAAAAAAATGAAAAACAGAATCATAGAAATGTTTTGGCATGCCAGGTAGTTGTAAATAAGTTTGGCTCTTTATGCTTATTCACTGCCATTGAAAGGAATGTCAGAGAGGCTTCCAAGTGATTTGCCTAATTGAATTCATTTCAAAAGAACTACTAAAACTTTGTTCCCAGCCTCCTTTAAAAAGGTGACGCTGACCCTGGAAAAGAAAAAAATACATAAATAATAATGATGATATATGGCTACAAAGAAGGGGAAGGTTTTTGGAAGATTTTAAATATTTTACTGAAGCTTACGTTGCTTAATATTGCTTGGGAATACTCGCAGGAGATGATTTCATTTGCACTGGAGAGGAGAGAGCAGGGATTGGATTAAGTACAGCGGGCCCTCAGGCCATCTTTGCCTACATTGTCCCCTAACTGGCCAGACAGTTAAGCTGGATCTCATGTTGATGCAGGTGGAGTGACTGATACAGAGGGATAGTGTGGAGGGATGGGAGATGGCTTGGCTCAGCTTGGACATGGGGCTTTTCATCTGTTAACCCTCTTTTTTTTTTCTTGATGAGTAGCAGGAAAATGGATAAGACAGGTGCTAGGGTTAAGTAAACGTTCATCTCTGCAGAGGGCCCTTCATCGTGGCTCATTGGGAACACTAAAATAGAAATACACAACTGCATCTCCTTCTTTTTGCATTTCTTTATGCACTTACAGCTTTAGCTTTGTAATACAGTAATCCCTCGTTACAATTATTATACAAGGCTTCAAATTGCGGAGATCAGCCCCGCCCCACCGCGACCCGATTAATTGGATTTGAATGGGAGAAAATGAAAAATGATTATGAAAAAAATACAATAAGTACAGTCGGAAAAATTGTGATTCTCACGTATTTCACTGCTCTTCTGATGCCGCTGCATCCCGACTCGCTCTGTAGCATCTTTTTCTCCTAAAGCCTGCGGTGCAGGTGTGTTTTTTTGGAGAGAAGAACATAGTTATGGGTCGTTGTTGTCGCTCTTTTTTTCTTCTAGGCAAAAATATTTCTAATAAACCGACATGCCACCATGGATTATATTTGAGAACTATAATGAACGATTCATCAAAGGGTCCTGTTCTTGAGCTGCTTGCTGAATTTCATTGGCCGTTCTCCGCATTGTTGCTAAGCAACCAACGTTATTGACACAGGAAGTGAAGAAGCGGGTAGACTGTTTAGCCAATCAGAACGCAGAACACGATGCACAATGCAAATCCGTGAAGCAGCGAGACATGAAAGGTGAACTGCGTTATAGCGAAGGATTACTGTGTATATATATTAGAGATGCACCGATCAGGATTTTGAGGGCCGATCACCAAAAGCAGTATCTGCTGATCCCGATATTGCCGATCTCAGATCACAGCGTGAAATCCATAAATTCTTCAATATTGTTGTCTCATGTACATGACATTGTATTACTAAGTATAAAAATGAGGAGATAAGCAAGCATCATAAATTGTCCGTTTTATTGCAAGCTTAGTAATGTGCATTATTTCACCCTCTGGAAACTCTTAGAGATGACTTAGACTCGTGTAGCTTACTAGTTTAAGCTTTCCTGTGGTAATAATTATGTGTACAACACAATATGTGCACCAACACACACAACAGTAGACATGTTCCTCTCTTAGAATTGATACAAGTTGTAAACTATAAACCATAGTTTTCCAGTGGAAGAAGGAATTAAATCTTAAAATAAAAATGAATTATGAAAGCTTTGCGAAAGCTTTAGCGATAGCATCCGCCCCGTGTGACCCAGGAAACTCTTGTGAGTGAAGCACAACTCTTCACACTAGAACTCCAAATGTCACTCATGGAACCAGCTGACACGACTGTCGTCCTTCATGAGGCTTTGGACTGTATATAGTCTAGTATAACTCCCGATTCCCGCGGAATCGGGAGTTATATCCCGCGGATATCCCGCTGATATTCATCAGTAAAATATTAACGACTCGGCAATGGGTACAGCAGATCCGAGCGGGCAGCGGTTTGTTGTTGTAAACGTCAACGGATCGGCCTGCTTTGCACTATTATTTTGAGAACTCCGACCAAAACCAATAGGGACATTATCGGCCGATACCCATCGGTTGCCAATCGATTGGTGCATCTCTGATATATATATATACTGTGTATATATATATATATATATATATATATATATATATATATATATATATTTATTAGGGGTGTAACGGTACACAAAAATCTCGGTTGGGTACGTACCTCGGTTTGGAGGTCACGGTTCGGTTCATTTTCGGTACAGTAAGAAAACAAAGTGCAAAATATAAAAGTGCTAGTTGTTTATTACACACACACAAAATAACATTGGCTCTACGTGTGCCGGCGCTAGGACCCAGCACACGTATGGTGTCGTCGGGCGGTTTTTTCCTTCATGCTTCCCTGCAGCGTCACATGCAAACACAAACACACGTACCTGGCAGAAACATTTCTTTATATCATGTTGTCTGTCGCCCGCGATATTTTTTGTTTTTTTTGGCCAGCGTCATAGTTTGCTAGCTACAAACTCTATACATCCCATAATGTATAATAATATGCCCGCCCCCCCTAGGAGCGGTACTCGCGTCGTTAAGGCTGATTTATGGTTCCGCAGATCCTACGGCGTAGGGTACGCGGCCAGCGGCCGTGCGGTGCACGTCGCTGCGTACCCTACGGCGTAGACTCTAGGTCGATTTAACGCGGAACCATAAATCAGGCTTTACTAGGCAACGAAGCAGGTTGACTCCCGTTGCAGAACAGCGCTGCAGAGGGGCTCCTAAACGTAAATGATCATTGTTTTTTTTTTTTTTAGGCCTGGCGGGGGGTCTCGATGGTAGGGGAAACACTGGACAATTATGTGCTTAGCTCTTTAGTTTTTCATTAGTTAGTGCTTTTTTCTTGAATCTTAATACTTTCTCGGTGTGAGCGCAACTGCAGCAGCGCTCTGCTCCACAACGTGCGGTCCTCTACTTAATATGTCCGTGTGGAAACTCGTTCGGTACGCCTCTGTTCCGAACCGAACACGCTATACCGAACGGTTCAATACAAATACATGTACCGTTACACCCCTAATATATATATATCTTGGAATGAATTCAGAAACTTTCTTTTTGCATGTGTTATCAGACTGCCATAAAACACAACGAAAAAGAAGACGCCTCCTGATTTGACATTCCTTTTTCTAGTTTGGCACCATTGAATTTTGCATTTTTTATTTGACAGATTATTTAGCAGAGCTGTAAGGCTCTGCTAAATATAAATCATACTGGTGTACTGTTCATGTGAACGAGTATGTTGATAAGATGTTTTCCCTTCATATCACAATAGTATTTGTTTGTAGAATTGTCTTTTTGCTACATTAAGAAGATTAACAATCTTATTGCTGAAGGATACCTTTTGTTAAATTATAGTTTCTACACAATAGGACATACGTTAGTGTGAAGACTCTGTTATCCAGGTAGACAGTAATCCCAAGTGCTTGAATATAAAGCAGTGGTTGGGAACCCTGGTCCTAGAGAGACGCAGGCCTGCATGTTTTAGATGTCTTGTTGCATCAACACCCCTGAATCTCATTTATAGTCAGCTTGTCATGAAGGTCTGCACGAGTCTGTTAATGAGACGGTCCTTCGTATCATGGTGTGATGAAGCAGGGAATCATCTAAAACATGCAGGACTGTGGTTCTCTTGCACCAGGGTTGCCATCCCCTGGTCTAGAGGGTGTTTCACTTTTACTCTGAAAGGCTTCTTCAGTAGCTGGAACTGTGCACTCGTTAATCAGCTGAAGAAGCATTTTAGATGTGAGGTGAAACACTGTGAAGAGGAAGAGTGGATGTCCAGTTGCCTTCACATCAAGCACTTATTTTAGACTAAAAAGAACTGTGTCTGATCATTCATTTAACAGAACACACAAAGATTTAGAAAGGATTAGATGAACCCATGGCTAAATATCGTGACTGCAATCTATGATTTATTCAGCCCTGTAAGGAAATGGGATGGTGTCTAATTTTTTTTCTTCTTCTTTTTATGCCACACTGTTAAACAATAAGACAAATGGTTGTATTAAAAGATAAAATAAAGGGAACAAGAGCTGAATACAAAGGCAAACAGGAGCGTAGCTCCACGGATATGAACTATAATTCTTGCCATGACGCAAGCGTTGACCTGCGATAACATCCTTTGCCCTGCACTCTCTCTTGTTCCTGTGAAAGTCATGTTTTTTTTTTCCCCTGCAGGCACCACATCACCTCTCAGCACAGGAAATGCACCAAAACACAAAACATTCATTTGAATTTTAAGTTCAGACTGTCTATAGACTCAAATGAGTGTATCTGTGTCTACCGCTACTCTGAAGTGTGGATTTGTGTGTGACACAGTGTGTGTTTCACTGCATTGCTGCTGCCCACTGAGCCCTGCTCTCATCACATATCTGAGAAGTGATTATGTCTGCTGGGGACCTCATGTCTGGCTAAAGGCTGCAAACACACTTGATTGTGATCTGCCTCTTTTGCTCTCGGCTGCACACCAAATATCATACAGTATACTCTGACTTCACATCCCTTTCTTTAGCTGTGCTCTTTGTTTCATCGCAGAGTATCACATCAAACAAATGGCTATGTGCCCTCTGCATTTAATATTCCTGTATTGATCTGCAGAGTAAGTTTGAGCTTTTGTGTTTCTGCCGTCACCTTGAGTCATGCCTGGAGAGCAGCCAGACTTCTTGTAGCCAATTTGCGTCACAATAACAAAGCACAGTGTTTTCTTAATAGGATTGTCACCGTGCTAGTAAGATTCATCTGAAAACAGTGCATTTCCAAACTGCTGATTACTCTTAAGAGCGCCTTTATTGTTCAGAAGTGAAGTAACACACTAGCTGGAGTAAAAAGCCACTTATTAGTCTTCTCATGTACTTGCTATTCCCCAGGTGAACATAGATCATATAGTATATGTAAATGGACAGCAACATTTAGACTGTTGGTACTGTTCTAAATAAGACTTCCTGTATTCTTGTAGTTAGTATGACACTGTTTTATTCAGGGTAAAATATTATATACAAATATTGTTATAAAACCAATATGCTCAATATGAGAATATCGCTGTGCATATAAATGTGTCCCATATGACTAATATAAAAAATACAACTCAGCTAGTGTAAATAAAATCACTTTTATTTTTACTTTATTGGGAAAGGCACTTGGGCCAACCAGTCACAAACAGTAATCCAGTGTAAGATGCAGAACACACATAAAGAATATATATGTGTATGTATATATGTATGTATATATATATATATTGTCCTCCTCGAGACTATTGTCATTTTTTCATCTATAAAGGTAACTTCATTCTTATCTAAAGACCTAAAAAGATCATGAAAGTGATTGTCTTCATATTGGTTCTTTGTTTTTATGATTGAGTTCTCCAATAAAGTGCGGGGAGAATAATAGTGCTTTATCAGTACTGTGTATACTGCTTACTTATTTATTTTAATCCCTACTAGGATATCAGATTTTTTACTTTGCTTCCTTTATTTAGTTTCCAAGTCTCCATTTTTTAGTTGAGTACAGCATAATAGCAATCATTATTAGATTTGTGAAATGTTGCCCATATAACCAACAGGCAACTATAAACACTAGCATCTAAAACTTAAAATAAGTAAAACAGAGAAATGAAGCAAAGTAAAGCCCAGGGCGTGTTGATACTATATGCTATGGAGCAATTACCACGTGAGTTAGACTAGCTAGTTCTAGTTTGTTGGTTACTTCACCGAGTGTTTGCATAACTGGGCAAGTTCAAATCATGACTAATGAATTTGACATCAGAGGTATTAGCAGAAACTCTCCCAGGCCGACCATGCAGACTATGGAGATGTTAGCATGAATGAATAAAACTGGGATATTTTTTTCAGCTAAATGTGAGCTAGTTTGCCAAACCCTATAACGCTGCCTGTATCATATCTGATATATGAACCTCTGTATCACCGCATAATAATAATAAAAAATATGTTTTTTTCAGTAAAAAAGAAAAAACAAATAATTAAAATAAATTAGGGCTGTCCAAGTTAACGCGTTAACGACGCGTTAACGTCCTCTTAACGCCGTCAATTTTTTTAACGCACGATTAAACAAAAAAAAAAGGCGCATGATATCATTTCTGGCGCTCAACGGCACCCGTAGCCTGTGGAAAAGTCTGGTGAACTGCAAGATTGAGAATTAAAAGGGACTTTTGAACGGCTAGTTCACTTTCAAAAAGATGCCAGATGGTTCGCTGGACAAGACTAAAGTTATTTGCATGTACTGTCGATTTGAAATGAATTACCATCGAAGTACGTCGAGTCTCAAATACCATTTGCAGCCAAACACACGAACAGAGCACCGCACCGCTCCGCGCTCCGCTGCTATTCTAATGATTAAACCATTTTTTTTATTTTGCCCTGAGTACGATGCATCATGTTCAGTTTGTTTATTTTATATGCTCAGTTCCTAGAGCTTATAAAGAAAATCCAACCAAACAAATGAGACAAAAATATTACATTTGGTTCTTTATCTATCTACAAGAATGATACACTGTATATTTAATGACTGAGTGCATCTGGTTTGACCTCGTTGTGCAGTGACAAATACCTCGGAACATTTCCAGTAACGGTTATTCAGTCCTAAACACCAGCTTGGGGTTTTTTTCAGCCCATTTGACTGGAAAGTCCAGCTCCAGCTCTGGAGTGCTGGTGGGTATCCTGACATGAACTACCCCTCTATATTCTCTCTATATAATCCATCAAGGTCAGGACTTTGACTTAGCGCTGGCAGAACATTATTTTTGTCTGCTATTTCTTTGATAGAAAGAATTCTCTGCTTGGGGTAGCTCTATAGCTGCATGACCCAGTTTCTCTCGGGATTCAGTTCACAGGCAGATGTCCTGACAGTTTCCTTTAGAAATTGCTGGTGTAATTATGAATTCTTTGTTCCATCAAAGACGGCAAGCAATTCAGGGCTCCCAATGATACCGCTGTCATCACATTTTACTGACATGAAAAGGTTGTTATGCCCGGCTTTTCTCTTTCCAACACATATTGACCTTTTTTTTTTTTACATGTGTCCATTGCACATTGTTTCAACAGTCAAAGTTTATCCAAATGATCACATTACTAAACTGCAGTTTGGCAAAGTTGTTCTTTTTATGGAGGGATTTCTCCTTGCAGCCCTGCCATGTTATTCAGCATTATTTTACTTGCAGAGAAACATACAGTAAAAACTACCCACGTCGACACAAACAACAATGTGCACCAGGGACAACAAATATCAAGGAGGACACAAAGAGCTCGTCTGATCACCATCAATATATAATATATTGCTATGTATATACATACATAAAGGGTATGTAAGAAAATTCGGATTGTGATTGTATTTGCTTGAAGTCACCTTGGACTGCTGTATTGCAATATACCTCAATGTGATTGATGCTCAGCTATTTCTGGCATGGTGTGAGATGACGAGGTGGAGGGTGATTATGGTCTTACATTACATTACAAAAAAAAAAATCTAGCTGTAATACTTTGTTAAAATACATGATATTTTCAATTATGTTAACTTAAAGAAATAGATGATGTTGATTGATTCACAACTGTCCACAGATGTCCTTGTGTTTTTATATCACACCTATAGGCATATCCTACTCCTACAAAGGGGAGGGCAGTGAAGGTGCTAAGAACCCCTTCTTATCTTTAACAATAAAAACCATCAAACATGGCCAGGTGGTGCAGGCACAAGCCGGCAGGTATGCTGTGCCGTGAAGAATGTCTCCCTTTCTAACCTAACCGAAATACTGAAAAAGATGGCTGCTGCATGTTATTGTGTGACACTAAAACACAGTTGTCTGGGTTTTCCTCGCCTCAGCATGATGGGTGTTTCGCTGTCGCTAAGGTAAACATGAGGTCAGTGTTCCTGCAGGCATGTGCCAATCACAATGTCTCCACACAGTCCCTGTCATTTCACTGGTTCCCTGTTCTCATGAATGTTGCACACATTTTAAGTCAATGACAGAAAAGTGATCATCATATTATCTGCCACAGTTCTTTCATCAGTGCTCCGTGCAACAATGTAGATAGCCACTATTTGATTCCGTGTTATTATGTAAAGTATGGATGCGAAGCAGGTAAGAGTTGGCGTTTGCTGAAGTTGTTTAATGGCACAGTAGGTTCAAAGAAAAAGAAACTGCATGTCGGTGGGTTGCCTCCCTCCTGCTTCTCCCCTCTGTGGGGTTGCCGGTGGCCTGGGTTCCGGGCGCTTCCGTGTCGGCCTCTGGTCTCGCGGGTGGCGGGGTTGCTCCCCCCCCTCCCCCACTATAGATACACTTCAGGTGGAGCTTTGTTTGGTTTATTACACACACACACACACACACACACACACACACACACACACACACACACACACACACACACACACACACACACACACACACACACACACACACACACACACACACACACACACACACACACACACACACACACACACACAGCCACTTAGTCACATGCATATACACAAACATACACAGCCACACAAACATATACACACACACACACACACACACACACACACACACACGCACACACACGCATGATCATATACATACACACACACACACACACACACACACACACACACACACACACACATAGACATACACACTGGCTTGTTCACCTGCATGCTGGCTCTCTAGTTTTTGGGGTTAGGTAGCAGTAGCGGTAGCTTAGCTCAGACTGCGATCAGATCTCAAGATTTAGGTCGATTGCTGTTGTTGTTTTGGTTGGCTCCGTACCGGTTTCGTGTTTTGTTTGTGATTTTTTGTTGCAGATTTCCAGTGCTTGACGTGTGTTTCCGTGTGTTTCCGTGTGTTCCTGCTTCCTGGATTGGCAGTGGATGTCGTCTACCCCACCCCCCCCCCCCCCCCCCCCCTCCCCCCCCACAAAAAAAAAAAAAAAAAAATCACTGGGTTTGTATGTGTATATTTATGTATGTGTACGCATATGTATGCGTATATATATGTATATATATCAATTATAGTAATAATGCGCTTATATATGCTTTTGGTTTCTACCATCATGGTATCAATCATTAATATGTGTGCAGACAAGGGGAAAAAAAAAAAGAGAAAGCGCTTCTTTTCAGCTGGTTATGTTGTGTTTATTCTTTAATTTATATGGTTTTGGCAGTGCAGTGGGTCAAAAATTCAGTGTTTGGATGGATGACATTCGGACACATTTACTGTTAGAAACTGCAACAGACAGCTGGTCTGCTTTATACCGTCGTAATAGAGGACTGCTTACGTTTACTCTCTGGAAGAGGAAACAGTTGACTGTTCATTCAACCTGTTGTTGGTAACATGACTGCTGTCAGAAGGGAGTCTCATTATATCTCCCAAATGAATCAACCATGGAGAAGAAAAAAGCCTTAATTTGCAAACAGTAAGAGTTAACGCTAACATTTTTGAAAATCAACCAAATCTAAGTATAACAAATAAAAACAACCCTGATGCTATGATAAAGTCATAGCTTGGCTATGTTGATGAAAGAGCTAGTACAACTACGGCGCTGAGGGGTGGAGACAGTCTGGCACGCCTTGTAATACCACTTTTTTTCACTAGAGGGTACAGTAGGGCTGGGGATCGATTCAAATGCCAAGAATCGATTCGATTCCGATTCTTAAGATTCAGAATCGATTATCAAGATTTGATTCGATTCGATTCCGATATTGATTTGGGTTAGTGTTATTAAAACAGTTTTTTGAGCTGTTGCATGAATTATATGACTGTAGTTATGCAAAATATTACTACTAGTATTATATTGAGATTAAACAGCAAGTATTGGCAGCTAATGATGCTGTAAGGACCAATCAGCTCCCAGAATGCTGATAGAACTGCTTTCAGAAACATCATGTGGGTCAGAATTACCAAACAGATCCAGGGAGGAAACAGAGACGGATGAAATCGGTTTTATTTTTTCCCACATTCCGTTTTTATTTGTTCCATTTTCGGTCTATTTTGGTTTTTAATTTTTGAGCATTTGGTTTTTAGCATTTTTTGCAAATGTAACCCCAAGACAGTATATAAAGTAATGAAATATAGACAATGTATGCAATTAGTTATTAATTAGTTATTACAGTTTTTCTTGATTGCCTAAGCATGATTTTCAAAACAGGGCCCGTGGTTTCAAAACACTACACACAATTAGCACAACAACACACCAAATTAGCAAAACACTACAGATCCTTTGCAAAATTAAACACGCTTGTAAAAACTATACACTTCTTTTTAAAAACCACACTTTGTTACCATACGAAACAAACACGTTTCACATTACTATACTCTGTTTGCACGAGTTACACTCTGCTGTGATAAACCTAAAACACTTTTAGCACTTCTACGTCCCTATGATTAGAGTAGGCTACTATCAACAAAGTACAAATATACAGTTTTTCTTGATCGTTTTGGCCCATTTTTCCATTCACAGTTTACTTTTTCAAAACAGCTCACACAAAGCCCTTAACAGAAGCTGAAATAACCAAAACACTTTATGATGTTTGCAGAATGACACCACTTTCTCAAAACTTGTCACACATCCATCAAAACCAAACTTTTCCATCAAAGCCTACAATTTTTTCTCAATTGAACATGTGTGTTTTCTCATTTATTTACTGTAACGATGGATAACAAAATTGAAACCACATCTATCAATATCAACTTTTGTTCAACACCCTCATAGTATGGACTATTTTACAACTGACAACATACTACAATTTGGGTTTTGTATTGAGCACTCTAACTTAGTTATATAACTTAGAAATATACTGTCACAGAGTATTTACAGTAAAATCAGAAAATGTGTATACAGTAAAATATTGTAGATCTGTTTTCTGTCAACACCATTGATTTACATTTGTTCTACTGTGTACAAAATGTCAAGATTCTGACAGAAAAATATTTATTGCAGTACTTGTCATATGCACATACTGTAAGCAATCAAAATGACAGGGTTCAATATGCAGTACAACAAAGGTCCATTCTCAAAGAAAGTACTGTAAATGAAACACAATCAAATGAAACCCTGTAAATATGAAAAAAATAAAAATACAGGAAAATGACGCATTGTCGACACGGGCCTGACGATCAGGCCACATGTTCTCGTCCACGTCCTCCTCGATCTATGCTTGGTGTCAACTTCAAGCTATTGACCTCTTTGATAGGTTGAGGACTACTTGCTTTGTTTTGCAAAGAGAGTTCACACAGTTGCTGATATTTCTTTAGAATTGAGAGAGCAGTTCCAATTGGCTGCTACAAAGTGTCTGCAATGTGTTGCCATGGTAAATCAGTTATGTTTTGTGTCTCTTTGTGAGAAGTGTGTTAACTGTTTTGAAAAGTGTATTACAGTAAAAGTCAAAGAAAATTGTGTGAAAGCAATGAGAAATAGTTAACCGATTCGCCAGAGAGGACTCTTGCTGTGCAAAGAAGGTGTGAGCATTAGATAAAGTTGACCCATGATGTGCAAAATGTGTCAAAGCAATCGAAAAAAACTGTAGTCTTTCTCTGACTCTTGTGCTTGGAGACCAATGAGCTCACCTGCTGCTTTCTATAGTGAAGATACACCTGATTGGTGTGTCTACAATTAAGCAAACGAGTGTTTGCACACCTGATGACTGTGTTGAACCAACTGGTTGGACGGTGTGCTAATTTGACAGTCAGTGCTTTGGTATTGCAAAGAAGTGACTTTATGATAGATTTTTGTGTCTAATGTACGTTTAGTGTGTTTAGTGTTTTGAAAATCACTGTGTGTAGAGTTTTGCAACAAGTGTGAGGTTGAAAATGTGCTTATAGTTGTGCAAATATGGGCTGATGTTTTGCTTCTTGAGTGTAAGGTTTTGCTAATAGTGTACTACTTTTAATTTTAGTGTGTAAGCAATCGAAAAAAACTGTAATTAGTTGTAATGTAAAGATGAAAAAAAAAAAACATAAATAAAATTAAAAAAAAATAATTTATAGACATATGCATCGATTTTTAGGAATTAATATGAGAATCGATTTAGAATTGGGAAATCGATTTTTTCAACACAGGCCTACACATAAGTCACTGTAGCGTTTGATCTATCCTTATACAAATGAAGAAGAGGAAGTTAAGCTGGCTGACGGGACATGCTACTCATGTCAATCATGGCCAGAGCTACACACATCTCACACAATGATCACATGTCAGACTACCAGTCTGAATCTTTAGCGGTCAGCACACAGTTGTCAGTTGGAACAATAACTGGCAACAAGTCATCTTTATCTGTCGACAGATATATTTGCATTCAGAGTTGTCAGAGGAATTACCATTTGAGCTCCAGGAATGTCACTTTGAGATAAAGAACCTCACCGAGGAAGCAGCTCCCCGTTTGATTAAGAAACTTCTCTTTCAAAACAAACAATTTATGTCACCACTGCTCTCTGGAGTACCGATAATCTGAAGCCCGTCCATGCAGATTGTTAAGGAGGTTAAACTATAGTTCCTAGTGTGTGCTAATATTTACACAATTAAATTGTCTCGTGAACTTTACTTATCTTATGCCAACGGCTGACTCAAGAACTTCCTTGTGATATACTGCCCCTATTTGGTCTGGAGTATCAGTACACAGAGTGCCTTTAAATAAGCATAAGGTTTTGAGGAACTCTCTTCAAATTTTTGCACGTTCTATTTTCTCTTCTTTTATAAAGCACAACATTAAATGCGTGATTGACACCCATTTATAACTGCTCGTGGGTTTGCCAGATTACCATATATTGCCCTGTGGCAGGAGAATGAGACAAAATGATATGTTACAGACTTTTAGGGAGAAGATTCTTTGCAGTTTACACAGTATCCCGTATATCTATCGACCATCTTAATGTGTTATTGATTTGTAGAACTGTAGGAGCTTTGTGTTCGCTTTTACTGGACAAACTCCAGCGCTGGTGTTTAAGTTCCTATTTACCACTTCAATGTGCTATCTGTCCTTTCTCTGGTACCACTCGACCCGGGCAAATCAGTCTGTGTGGATGCAAGAAACTAATTTAAAGCAACTCATGACTTAGACACATAAATGGATAATTATCTGTGTAACTGAATCAGTAACCTCTCTAAACCCTGTAATTCTCTTTTAAGAAGTGTGGATGCACATAAATGTAACTTTTCCCTATTCAGTATGGTAAATGGTTAAGAAATGATCAAATATTACTTTATGTAATACAGTATACTGAAAAGAACATGCATTTAAATAAGCATTTTGAAACGGATCCAAACTCAAAGAAAGGAATCAGTACACACACATGCTTTTCATTATTTACACGTTTCATTAGTTATTAAACTAATATATCAGCTAATGAAGGACTTTGTTATGTAATTACTCAGGATATATCTTCTTAGCATATAAAAATGCATCTTGGAATAAAACAAATGAAGTTTTGCTCTTTGAAAGTTGGAAAGCGAGTAACCCTTTGAGTGAGATCTGTATCCATGTGGGGATCATCTGCTCCAGCACCTTGCAGTTCTGCTGACAGCTGTAGCTGCAGCGATTCCCCACCTGCCTACACTAATATCTACATTACGCTCTATGAGTTTGAGTTAGGGAGCAAAATGCACATTGCATGGTTTTCCCTGATGCAATTAAAGAGTGCTAAACCATGAGCAGTGGCTTAGTCTGTTCCATAACCGTGAAGCGGAATATTAGATTTCCCAGCTCCCCTTGCCGGAGCAATGTGAAACTGATAAAGAGAGAGGGAACTCCCTGCAGGAGAGCCAGAATCAGATGTTCCCCATCAGGTCTGAGGAGCAGGAATGCAGTGACTGATCAAAATGCTGTAAATGCTGTTACCACAGAAAACAGACTTTTCATAAGAAGTGTTGTCACCACTAATATATGAAGCTCACAGTGTGCTCAGCTTTGTTTCTTGTTTTGAAAATAAAAAAAGTTTAATTTGCAGCAGTTCCTTCTTCGTAACATAAACATCTGCGGTCATTTCAACTTTTTGAATGTGACAAATGCTGCAATTTTCCTTTGGAAAACAACTCTTAATTGCTTCATTAGGCATTTTAAATTACGTTTCAGTAATTGGAAGGTGTTAAAAGTTTAGCATAAGTGTTTTGGAGCGGCTCGGCTGTTATTGGTGAAAAGCAGGTCTGGTTTTCTTACTTCTCCATCCACTTTTTAAAAGATTTCTGCTGTGGAACAACATAAATCCCGGATAAAAACAAAGGATTTATGCATGAGCACAATTCTGTGGGGATAGATGAACATTAGATTATTAGACTGAAGATACAAGAATTATTTTACTTCTTGCTTCAAAAAGGCAGCCTCCTTAAAACAATTCTCTTTGCAACTCTTGCATGCAACTTTAGTTTACATGGTTCTCTCGGACTTCATCTTGATTCAGTGCAAATGACAATGTGAAAAGCATGTATTGATTCATGTGGGCTTCATTTAAGGGTGTGGTGATATCATACTATCTATTTGGGATCTGAGGGGACATTTGGGATCTGACGAAGGGATATTAAATCAGAGTGTCAGACGACCCATATGATAAAGATTAATCTAAAAGGCAGAGCTGTTTGAAGACAGAAGCCAATTAGACATGATATGCAAAGAGGTTGAAGATTTACATTTTCTTCCATCAAGCGACAGATGGATTTATGTCACTAACATCTCAGATCAGAAGAAGAACGGAGACCAAAGGCACGTACATTATTCATTCAACACTCCTGCATGCATAATGTTAAGTCTGTATTTGAAAGAAATATTGTCTCTGGGGTCTGCATCCATGACACAAAAACAGGAAACTCTTTACTATGACTAATGAGTTCTAAAATTGAGCTTCTTTTTGCAGGAGGGTTTAATCCTGTCTCAATATATTAAAATAATCAATCTAATTACAACCCTTCCCTTTGCAATGAAAGGAAAAAAAAACACATCAATGGGATTTTGAAAACATATTTACAGAGGCTGAGGCAGCGAGCGTATCTGCAAATATTGGATTTTACTGTGGAGAGAGCAAATGGGCCAGGGTAACATTAGGCACAGGGAAAACAATGAAAAAGTGTGGAGGTGGGGGGGGTGAGGGGGGTTAGATAAATAAGAAAAGCAATAAGTCAGACATCATCGGAGTGGATACAGAAAGTACATTAATGGTAACTTACGTGCAGACTCACATGCAGTTTGTCAAGTGACAGCATAAAGTAGGCTTGAAGAAAGTCTTAAGAACAATGAAATTTAGTATGATAAAGTATTCACCACTTTTATTAGCACAGTGCTCATACTTTGTCCTTGTGTTATGCCTTATGGATCATCTCATTGACAATGTTGTGTATTAACAGGAAAAACAATCACACACAAAGGACAAGACTGCTTCATGTTTTTGAGTTTTACAAGAGAAGTGAGAAAGAGTGTGACGTCCTCATGTGGACATGTGGGAATGAATGTGTGAATGGATTCTGATAATTATGTTTCATTTGTTTTATTCTATTTAATCACCTTGTTAGGATTAGCAAGGTTATCGTAACAAGGTGGTTAAGAAGCAAGGTAATTCTGCATTAACGAGTTTACTCAATGAAAAAGAAAAGAACAGCAATTCTGAGGCCTAGAAGTGTGGCTAGCACTAAAGATGGGCTTACAGACTGAATGTTCATTAAAAAAATAAGTATATACCCATAATAAATATGTAATGAATACAGTCAACTCAGGAAAATATTAAAAGATTATCAATACTAACAATAAGCATTTTTCAGATACCTTGGGTATGAAAAGTTGCTTTGCAGTGACGGCTGATTTGTTTATCTCACAAAAACGTACACCCACCAGTCACTATATTTGCAAAGCCTGTACTGTACATGTGCAATTATCTGATCAGTCAAATACTTTTCCAGCATTTGTTTGCAAAAGCTAAAACTGTTGTAAAACGTGAGCTTAGTAACAAAAGCTGTGCTCGAGCTGTCAATCCAAATCGATTTTGACAAGTCCAAATGATATCCACATTGAGTTTAGAAGGTCTAGACAGCTGAAAACCCATATCCAACAAAACAACAAGTGCTGCGGAGCTGCAATGTGGAGTCACTTTCTATCATATCTGTAGACGCGTTTCTCTCCGGAAATGATGGCTTCGGAAATTGGATTCTAAGGTATCTTTTGCTTCTCCAAGCTGGATTGAATCAGAGTCGCCACTAACACAGTGTTATGAAGAGCAAAATGGAAAACAACATTCTGTTGACCATTTTATGGTACATCAGGGTAAAATACCATTGACCTGCTATGGGTCGCCATTTATGAAGCTGCTCGTGCCGAAAATAACTGCAACATTTTGTCACGTTTAGCTTTAAACAATGTCTAAAAAAGTTGTGTGAAATGTTGACAATATTTGTTAATTTAGAAATATATTAAATAGTTGAATAGAAATATTAAATGTTACACCTAAATCTAAATGTTAAATGTAAATATATATGTTAGATATACATACAAATATTAAATTAAAATGTTAACATTTTATTTGACGTTTTCTTTGAGTTTTAGTGATCCTATATTCATATTTATAAAAAAATGATAGAAATCTTATTTTCCCTTATAACCCATGGTCTAGTAATAACCCAAGCATTGATTTAACGCTGGAATATTTTCCTTTTACGTTGTGCAACACAGAAGTTTATTATTTGAAAATTGTCTGAGGGACGATATAAGTACCGGTAGTTTAAGCTTGGTGCTTGATTGTTTGTTCTTACCGCAGGTGAAAAAAAAGGGTGAAAAAAGACAAAGAACATTGGTTAAAGGCATGAGTTAGCACATGCGGGGAGCAGGGTTTGTCTGAATTACACACTGAATGGAAGGTGAGTGAATAAACGCTCAATAATATAGGGGTATGTGCCTGCTGGTATTGTGGTTTGATATGTTGTCACATTGAATGTTTACAATGTATTATTCTTGCTATGTGGGTTTCCTTTGCTTTTCCCTTCCTGAAAATGAACTCATTCCATGTCTAACTCTCTCATTTGCTGTAGCTCTAATGGAGAGTTGCCCAATGGGTCCAGATATTTGGCATGCCAGATATCCTTAGACCTTAGGCTTAGCAACACTTTGGCAAATGTGTTTGATATGTCTGAGTTGTAAAAACATAACGATAGGTTGATTGATGAGTGCTTACCAATCTGCCACCAACCAGTTGGTGTAATCAGAATCAGAAAAAAAACTAAAACTTTATTTATCCCGAAGGGGCAATAAGGTGGGCAAGGAGCGGCACATTAAAAAGAGCAAGAGGGGCGAAAAAGTGGGTGGGTGAAAACAGCAGATTATGTGCAGTGGCAGGCCTGCTGCCAGTAATATTATGAGAAGTCACTGTGGCAGTAGTAGGGCAATAGTGTCCAAAAGGCAATGGGGTCCATACAAGTGTTGGTGATGTAAAAATAGCACAGTATGTAGGGCAATAAATAAACAAACCAATAATAAAAAAGCATAAAGTTATTGTAACCCCTTTGAGTTCAGGAGGAGAACAGCACCGGGGACAATGGTTGACCTCCTTCACTGAGTCTTACAGGCTGCACAGCAGAACCTGCAACCAGACGGCAGCCGCTCAACTGCAGGAAACAGAGCATGTGTCGAATACCTGAGAAGGTGACAAGACAGGCCAGATGCCTGCTGCTTATACACAGTGCTCAGGTGACGAGCAGGAAGTACAATAATCTTAGAACACACCTTCAAAATGTTGTGCAGGCAGTCTACAGGTTGAAGGTTCAACCTGATGCTAGCTGAGTGGAATCAGTCTCAAATCCGTAGTAAAAGGAATTAAGGTGATTGAGGAGAGAATAGAATAGAATATGTTCCCACCAAAGTGCAAAGGAAGCAAAAATAAGAGGAATAAATAAATATGAAAAGCACCGTATAAAAACATAAAAGCAATACAAACAATACAAAACAACGTCCCACATCATTCAAAAAAATACACCTGTTCTGTTATGTTATGTTATGTATTGTATTAATTTAACAGCCTGATGGCCCAGGGATAGTAGCTGTTCTTGAGCCTGTTTGTCCGCTGCTTCAGGACTCTGTACCTCCTGCCGGAGGGCAGCAGGTCAAAAAGACTGTGCCCGGGGTGAGATGGGTCCTGCAAGATCTTTCTAGCCCTTTTCAGCCCCTGAGAGTCTGCAATGTCATTTAGGGAGGGCAGGCGGCAGCCGACGATCTTCTGGGCCGCTTTTATGATCCCCTGCAGAGCTGTCTTGTCCTTCACAGTGAGGCCGGCATACCACACTGTGATGCCAAAAGTCAGCACACTCTCCACTGCCGACCGGTAGAAGCACTGCATGAGCTCGGGCTGCACGTTGCACTTCCTGAGCAATCTCAGGAAATGCAGTCACTGCTGGGCTTTGCTGACCACCGCTGCTGTGTTGGTGTGCCATGCCAGGTCATCAGACACATGGACTCCCAGGAACCTGAAGGAGGAAACTCTGTCCACACACACCCCGTTGATCTGCAGCGGGACGTGGTCAGCTCTCTTCTTCCTCCAGTCCATCACCATCTCCTTGGTTTTGCTGGTGTTCAGCAAGAGGTTGTTCTCTGAACACCAGGTCACCAGTCTCTGGACCTCCTCCCTGTACGCTGTCTCGTCGCCGCCAGAGATGAGACCCACCACTGTTTTGTCATCGGCGAACTTGACGATGATGTTGGAGTGGTGGAGGGGGGCACAATCGTGTGTGTACAGCGTGAACAGGAAGGGGCTGAGCACGCAGCCCTGGGGAGAGAGATGGTGGGGTTTTGCCAGGTATGTGTACAGGATTGGTGTTGGTAGTGGTCAAGTTCACAGCTGCCATTCTCTTACTACTACTACCACTACTACTACTACTAATACTACTACTACTAGGATTGCCTCAAAAAATGCTCGTCCACTGTGTTCTTGTAGTTTGGTTTGGCAAACCTAATGGCCCTCTTGACCTCTTTGTTGTTCTCCTTCTCCATCTCTGTCCCAGAGATAAATATCAATTTCTTCTTATTGATGATGGACTTTAGTTCCTTGGTGACTCAGGGTTTATTATTTGGGAAGAGTGTAAAAGTCTAGGAGGGTTTGATATTTTCCTCACAGAAGTTGATGTATGATGAGACCACCTCCATTTGTTCATTGAGGTCATTAGAGAAGGAAAGGAGGGTGATCCAGTGGGGGACTTGAAACATCCCTGAATAATAGCACAGTGAGCTCAGTGACTTGAAAATTAATTTATAACTTTGCCGGGGGAAAATGGTTTTAGTCATGCATCCAATCAGATATTCAAGAACAGTATGTACAGGAAGAATTTGGATTGCACATAAGATGAAATGTTTGTGTGTTTATGTGGTGGACCCCTTGTCTACTGATCACAGTGACCATACTTCAGTCACCAAGCCATGTACATTGAAGAGCTTGGAGCACAGGTACTATCTGAGAGTCCACTGACACCAATCCTGAATAAGATCAGTGGCACCATGGATTAAATATTTCACATGTTTCGTAGGTGAATTGCCTCTGCTGTCGTGGTACAGGAGTACCTGTACCAGGCGATCTCCAACATCGTCCAATAGTGACAGAGCTGTCAATTTGGATGAATTGGTATCTGCTGTAGGCCTGTTTTGGCAGTCACTTGTAACAATATGGCAAGGTTGCAAAATTCTGGTCTTTAAGGGCCACCTTGATGCAGCATTGACTCCTTACAGAGAGAGGCATCTGGATTTTAGTTTACCTGGGCTCTGATGGCAAGGTCCAGAGAGTACAACTTTCTGCCACATGATCAAGCATGGGTTATCCATGAGTTTTCATAAAGCAGCAGTTAGCAGTTTACATTTTTGGGGTTGGAGATATGCACCGTGTCAGGCTGAAATGTCTTTTAAATTTGCATTCCACAGCTTCCTTACTCAGTTTCAGTTGATACACAAAGTGGGTTATCACATGATTTTAAAACTGGGCATTATGGGCTCAATGCCTGCTATAGTGCTGCACCGTTTGTAAAAGATGCCAGCCTTTCAATACTGAAGTTGCTCTCATCACCTGTGTACATCACCTCCACAAGAGGTTGGCAGTAATAATGCCTCTTGCCTCTTGCTTGTTATCTCTATTCCATCCTTTGAGAGAACTTGTTTATTGCATCAAGGTTATCTGAAACAAAGACTTTCTTTTTGCAAGGTTGTGTCCACAGATGCCTCCCTAAAGGGGTAGGGGCTTCTATGTGATAGGTGTGGACAGAAGCACAGCCAGAGCATCACATCAGCTATCTGGAGACGTTAGTCACCATTCAGGTTTAAAAATGTTTTTGTCAGGTTCTGATGGGACAATGTGCTTTGGATGAAAAAGAAAACAGTGGTTTTCAGACATACTATGGACAAGGAGGAACACTCGATTCCTCTGTCAAAACTGTCCCACTCTCTGTTGATGTGGAGCAATGTTCTTTTCCTGTCAATCAGAATCACCCTGAACCTATCCAGTCATCTACATTTGCCAGTGCTAACTCAGATATGGGATAAGTTTGGCAGAGTTGTAGTGAATGAGCAGAAACATTGTGGGGCAGAATTACCAAACAGATCCAGGGCACAGAGGATGCCAGAGGTATCTGTATCTACAGCAGTGCACTGCTATTAGGACACTAACATGTTGCATTATAAAAAATATGACATTAAAAATTCACCCAAAAGCTATTATTGTTGAATAGAAATGCAATTTTATTTAAGTTTAACGTGAAAAATACATTCTCAGTGACGATGTAAACAATGCTGGTTACTGGGTTTAAAGTGCGAACATGTAAACTTGAAATTTTAAAACTTTAACTATAAATATAAAAAAAAATACAAAATAGAAAGGCGTTGCCTATTAAACTGTAAATAAAAATAAACTGAAGGTTTAACTTCACCTAAAACAGACCATATCACCTCACTTGGGAATGGAAAGATTCTTTTGCAGGAAAAGTAACTCATTGACATGCTCTGGCGTGAGGCAGCTTCTTTTTGCAGTGATGATATCACCTGCAGTTGAGAAAACCCTCTCATATGCGACACTGGTCCCGGGGACACACAGATATCGCTTTGCCATGTGAGCCAAAAGACGATAGTCCATTTCCTTCTCCCTCCACCAGACCAGAGGATTGTCCTTCAATCCCGCAGTTCACCTTGCCCTGTACCTTTTGATCTCGTCTCCTGCCTGTTCTGCTAGAGTTTTCTGTTCTCTTTCCTCCTCACTTGGTCTGTACACTTCCCCAAGGAGAGACTCCAGGGTACTGGCTGCTTGGGGTTAGGTGCAGGGGCTTGGCGTTCCACCTCTTCCTCCAGTCCATCATCAGCATTATTTTGCTGTGTGAGAAAGTAGAGCGCATGTGTATTGTATACAGAAGTGTGTGTGTGTGTGTTGCTCATGAAGATGTGTTGGTGACTATGGTGTCTGTGTGCGTATGAGAGAGAGAGAGAGAGATTGGCTTGGATTTTTCCACAGGGCTTCTTATTTTTACTTACATTACATGCTTCTTCCTCCATCACAGCCACTGATTCAGTCTGGAGTCTGGAAAAGGTGCTCTTTTGCTCCTCCTCACTCAGGAATGGCAGAGCTTTGAAGCGTGGATCAACAGCTGAGGCAACATGCATTATGTCCCTGTGATTCACATATCTGAAATTTAAATTTCATACATTTAAACCAATTTATACCATCATAAGTAGCCTGGTTAAAAAATATAAACAAACAAATAATGTTTTTATTTAATTATGTTACCTTTACTTCCTCTCTCACACACAGCATAGACCTACCTTGTGCTCAGGTTTTTTGATCTCATCCTTGAGGTCTTTAACAACTTTGGAGTCTTCTGGGAGGCTGGTCATTTCCTTCAGCAGCAGGGCATGCATGGGTGCGATCACAGAGAGTTGGGGAGTGTTCCTCTGACATTGCTTGAGTGGTTGTCTTCAATGGTTTCAGACCTCTGACCACATCTTCTGCATCCGTTATGTCTTTGTTTTTCAGACTGCTCAGATCTTTTTCATTTCTGTGGACTTGGGGTGAGATCAGAGCAGCAGATATTGCAGGTTGCTGCTCCGAAAAGCGTTCTAGCATTTCCAGAGCACTGTTCCACCAGGTCACAACATCAATCGTGAGCTTGTGAGCTTTCAAATGCAGTATATTTGGCTTTTCATTGAGGAGGCGGGTGGCTGTCGTACTGCGTTGAAAGAACTTTGCTATGTGCCTAACTCTCCCAAGCAGGTGTGCAATATTATTAGTTTGAGACTGTCTTGCGAGGCGAGGTTGATTATCCCACAATCTCAACAGCACCGACCATATTTGCTGCATTGTCGGTCACGATGACTGGGTTTTTGTTCCAGGCCATATTCTGTTATTGCCACCGTCAACATTTGTGCTAGACTAGCAGCACGATGGTCAGTTTCAACTTCTGTAGTCTGAAGTACGTACAAGATGAGGTTCCACTCCTTGTCTATGTAGTGTGTTGTCACACTCATGTAAGATTCTGTAGCCATGGATGTCCAGCTGTCACTAGTAATGCCCACTCTTTTAGCTGACTGAAGCTTATTTTTCACATTGTCTTTGACCGATTGATACGTGTTCAGAATTCACTCATCTTCGGACAGACGTTTTCGAGACACCATGACGTAGTTTAGTTCTGTTACTTTCATTAGCCACCTGAAGCCCTCGTTCTCAACCACAGAATACGGGTGCACATCTTTACAAATGAACCCTGCAATCGCCTTGGTTATTTTGACAGAACGTGTAGAATTGGCTGGTAGATGTACAGTTCGAGTGAGTTTCATCTGTTGATCAGGAGATGTCGGTGATGCCGCGACATACTGTATGGTTCCTGAGATTTGTTGTATTACTGCAATACTTAATTTCCATTTGGCATGCCTTGCAAGTTGCTTTGCTTTTGTCCAGCTTACCTTTCTCGCCGTAGTTTCTGAACCCGAAATGGCACCAGATAGTTGATTTAAGCCTTTCAGGAGTTTTAAAAACTGGAGCGTCCTTAAAGGAGCCGTCTGTAAGAAATGGCCAAAACTGGTACTGCAGTCACTTTCAAAATATTGTTGAGCGGCGTGTACCCTCCCCCTCCTCCCCCCGACCAGAGGTTGCCAGGTAGGCTGCAGAGTGCAGCAGGAACGTAGGCTGCCATGGCTGCGATAATTAGAGCCGAGCTGGCAACCCGGATGCCGAAACAATACTGACTTGGTGATTGGGAGATAGGTGGAGGGTGGAGCTTCAGGCCAAAACAAAAAATGAAAACATAAACATCAGTTGAGGTCTGCAACTCCTCTTTTTAAACTGGAATATCCTGGCTTGAGTGCTGTTGTCAGTGACATAAGTATTTGAAATGAACATGATTTTTAAATGTCTGTTGACATATCAGGGTCATTTTATGATTCGTTTTATTATTGCTCTTACATACAGCTCCTTTAATGCCACTGCTACCCTTCGACGCCATGTTCAATGTTTGCCAGTTTCACACCACGCGCATGCGTGAATTTAATGACGTGACTACTGGGATTAAAGTTCACTGGGAGAAAATGTAATAATAAATAAAATCAATCTTTAGACATACAAATCGATTATTAGGAATTAATATGAGAATCGATTTAGAATCAGAAAATCAATATTTTCAACACAAGCCTACTTCTCTTACATTTCTTAAAAGAGGTCAGCATACTGATACCTGTGATAAAACTTGATCTCACCTCATGGGACTTAGAGCCAGAAGCTCTTTGTAACCCTCTCTTTGAAACGTTTGAATTGGTGGATATGAAATGTCTTTCATACAAAGCTGATCCTCTTCTTGCTCTGACATCTGCTTAGAGGGTCGGTAACCTCCATGTAATATCAGGTCATCCCTCCCACATCAGATGGCTCTAAGGTCCCGCTGCACCCATTTGTGGCTTATTTATCAAAGGTTATTCCTGCAGACTACAGCTCCATGGCAGTTGAGCATACAAGCTTTGAGCCTCCTCCATTTGCCTTTGAGCTGTTGAGGAGGTTGCATCCCCATTGGCCAATCTGTGCTTTGCACACTTGTATTGACCATGTTCAGAGCATGTCTCTGTTACCCCTTTTCCACAAAACTGGTTCCAGGGCTGGTTCTGGCCCAGTGCTCTGCTGGTTCACAACTCGTTCAACTTGCGAACCAGCTGAAAACTGGTTTGCTTTTTCATAGCTTGGGGTGCTAAGGGGAGCCACGTCATTACATCACTGCAAATGTCAGTTTCGTCACTGCGTTTGCATTGGCGCAAAAGTTGAAGCAGGAACAACGTATTGGCTCTAATACGGACTTGGTCCACGTAGCACCCTCCATGGACCATATCGCTAAAAGACAGACTCCTCCCCAGACCACTGCTGCTTTGCTGTATCCAGATTAATTTGTCGCTTATTTGAAAATGTCGCAGTCTTGCTATTGCCGATGGTCTTAACAACTCCGCCCCCCTCCGCTTACCTAAGCGGTTATTTCCTCTAGGCCAGCAAAGAGTTGGTGCTACGTTGGAACTGCCAGTTCTTTGTCAGTGGAAACAGAAAACCTGGTTTCAAACTCAGCACTGAAACCAGAACCAGCCATGGAACCGGTTTGGTAGAAAAGGGGTTTGTGTGATCAGTTCTTTGTCTGTTTTGCTGGTCCAGCAAGTCTCATTAGATTGTAGAAGCCATTTACGTGGTTAACGGCAGCAGGGGTCTTCCGTTGCGACAAGGTGTGAAGGTTCACTCTACCAGAGTTGTGATGACATCATCGGTTCCTGCAAGGCAGAGCAAGTTTATTTGCATAGCACATTTCATGTACAAAACAATTCAAAATGCTTTACATGGAAACATTAAAAAGAGCATTAAAAAGTAAAAGAGTTTAAAAGCAGAATAAAAACTTAACGAGACAAACTGTTGAGTTTCTGTGGGTGATATCTGCTGTGCCCAGCTGGTCATCACCACACACTTTTGTTGAATTCTACTAATTGGACATGGCAGCCCCTTACAGTATGTGGCTCACTCTGTTCTTTATGCTAGGTGATAGGTGTTCAGCACTAATGCTGCTTTTCCACTAGCACCTACTCAGCCCGACTCGCCTCGGCGCGGCGCGGCTCGTCCCGGCTCGTCCCGGCTCCCCCCGTTTTGTCCCCGTTTGTTTTTCCACAGCCAGGTGAGAAGTGGGCGGGTTGGGGTGAAGCTGCTCAGACATACTCGATTGCACAACCCCTTTGTTCGTGTCGGCGCAGATGAGAAATCAGCTGGAGCCGCGAGCGGCTGAGAGTAAAACAGAGCTCCTGGTGGATCTGATTGTTCCTTATCGCCCGTCTACATCCCTTTTTTAATTCTCTCGTCAGCCCCCAGGTTTATGAACATCTGCACCTCAGAGTTGGATCACCAAACAGATGTTTGCGCTGTATAATAAAATCGCCGCGAGCTACGAACATTGGCTGCGAGTCGCTCTCGCACTGATTCCCGATTCCTGATTCAAACGTCTGAAGGCCCCACCCCCCGACCAAACAGTGGCCTGTAATGTGATGACGTCAGATATAGTCCCGGCTCAGCCCGGTTAGAACCTCGGCAGAATGGTTACAGAAAAAGTATCTGCTTGGCGCGGCTCTACCCGCCTCGGCCCGTAGTGGAAAAGCGCAAGACGGGGGCGTGGCTGGTAGAAGCGAGCTGAGGTGGTACTAGTGGAAAAGGGCCATAAGGTGCTGGACTTGACCTTGATTTGGTGGCTGCTCTGTCACGTGTGTAAGTATGTCCCATACTATATGTGCTGTAGCAAGTGAATGAACTGAAAGGCAACAAAATGCTCCGTCTATAACTTCTATTCCCTGAAGGTGAGGAACAAGGTACAATACTTGGCTGCCTTGCAGTGCACCTGAGATCAGTGAAGAAAAGTAATCGAACTGAAGGATGACAAACTTAATTCAGTGTGGGCGGAGTCTTCAGCTTGTCATCTGCCTAAAGGCATTATTAGAGACGTCTTCAGTAAGAATATGTAAGCGGCCATTATATCTTATACCTCGTTCCTCATATTCATATTTAATTTCTCTGCTGCCTACAGAGGACATAGAGTGCTTTATTGCTTGAACTAAAAGGCGCAGCACTAGTTTCCTCTCTGACAAATTTCTTTGCACTGTGATAACAGACAGTGTTTGATTTAGATTGAGTATCAACATCACTGTTTTTCTCTATTGATGAATGCACTGTATTTATAGCCAGAATGCCAAGGCTTATTGTTGTCGCCTGTTTATTGTCTGCATTTACCTAATATTTGTGACCATACCCAACCTGCTCCCTTGCTGCTGCTGTGCTTGTTACACAAAGCTAGCCCATCTGAAGTTCATCAGATGAAGGGCCAGCACCGCAGGCTTTTCTGTTTTAGAGACACTAGGGGACTTCACTGGTAGACAACATCATTTTTGTCTGAGCATGTTTTCTCCTCTGATACCTACTATATGTATATAAATTCAAGTGAAAAGGAAAATATGCCCTCCTTTTACCTAAGGTTTTACATAAAAAGTAAAATAAATCTATGGTTTTTACTAAGTATTAAAATTGTTTATATAACTGAAAAATAATGCATAACATACAGTACACACTGTGACATTCTTTTTTAATAAACTAAAACCTAAGCCGAAAGAAAGAAACATTGCGAGAAAACGAAGTGAATAATTAAGTACATCTTTGCTGTTTCCATGAGAATTGTGAGAGCAAGTGGCAACAGGTGCTGCTAAACCAATATACTTGATCATGATCTGTTTGCTTATCTGGAGCTGTCAAGTTTTTATTAACCCAATAACAAGGAGGAAAGGCATTAGTAATTATCTAAAAGATAAACATGTGTCTTTGAAAGGTTAAAAAGCTATTTGCAAAATGATTTCGTCATCCATCATTTTACACCACGATAAAGATTATTCACAAGTGGAAACGATTTAAGACATTTGCAAATATTCCTAAAGAAAGACATCCCAGAATCTTCACTTTAAGGTCAGATCAGGAAATGTTCAGAAAAAAAAAAAAATTTCAGAACGTCTCAAGTGTAATCGTCTTCAGTTATCATGTTACTGTAAATGTTAAACTTCATGTCATAAGTGAAGAAAAAACTTGCTGGAAATAAAAGTGGGCCAAAATTATCCACAATGACGCAAAAGATAAAGGTCATACAGACAGTGATTAATTCAGGTTATTGCTGCTAAAGGTGACTCTATAAGCATTTATTATACAGTAGGTTATGCTTCGCTTTTAACAGTTATTTTTTCCCTGCATTTTTGCATAGTATGAATCAAATAAATAATGATATGGTTTAGCATGTCATGTACTGCTATCTATCTGAGGTTTCATTTACCTAATTTTAAGATCTGATTCTTTTTTTTTAATGTTTTGATATGAAAAAACAAGCGTATATACTTCACATGACTGCTAGAGGACATCCCTACCTTAGTATTACTTTGCTTAATTTTTTTTTTTATGTTGGAATCAGTTCACTTATAGCTTAGTTGATATCAGAGCCGGTTCATTTTAATGATATTTGTTACTGATTCATAGTATTGTATTAAAAACGTTATGTTACAATTTACAGGAAAATTGTTTGCATTCACATATATGTCTTGCACTTGTTTGTTGCAAAGGTCAGAGCTCATCTTCAGTCCATGGTTTGCCTGCTCTTTAGTGCTGCATCTGTCCCAGGCTATCAAAATTAATTAACAGTTACTTTCAAGGCTACTGTGGCTGGTGCCTATTTTATAAAATGTATAAATACAACTTAATGATAATTGTTTTTGTACAGTTCTAACTGTTAAATAATAAATATAGAACTTACCTGTTTCTCAACAACTCATTCTCAAAGCCAGTAACACAGGGAGATCAAAACTCTCCATGGACTCAGCACAACTTATGTCCATATCTTTGGCTCAATGACAAAAGGGGTTTTCATGAACATGCCATATAGGGAGAGCAAGAACACATCCTGGTGTTTATTCTGGTCTTGGACAGAAGCGTTCTTGAGAATTGAAACAGTAATTTGGCTGCAGGTGATGACCAGAACACAAGATCAGAAGTATGCACACAAACACATATTGAGAAATGGTCATAATTTCAAATTAAAACAGGAAGTAAAACACAGAAAAGCAAACAAACATGACTTAATTTGGAGAAATAAGAGAAACCTTAAAGGAGCTTGAGGCTCCTTTTAAGAAATGAGACTCTCTAGCGCCACCCTTCACCACGACGGCCGTTGGGGGTACTGCAGCCAACAGTGAAGCCGGCACGGGAGAACGGGGAGAACACGCATGCAGCGTCATTTGACGTCACATCCACAGCCCAGCACGGGAAATTTGGGCCCGAATTGCAGCACATTTTGCAGCACACAGCCTGTTCAAGGCAAAGGAGAGATACACTAGAGGGCTCATTCTTTTGGGTTTGGAACGCTTCACCTGACATTATTACTAGAAAAATTAAAATGTATACAGATTTTTTTCATAAATCTTGCCACAATCCGGCCTCAAGCTCCTTTAAGAAAATACAAGAAAATACAATCAAAATCCAACAGAAAACCCCAAACCATATCAGGTGCCCTCAGGGACAGACTAGGAAGAAAAAGCGGTCCTGGACTTTCGCCCCCAAGTGGGCCCACCAATAACTGGGGGACGGGGGGGATTTTGGTGCTTGAACAGCCTATGGCCGTAGACCAGGCGGCCATCATGGACTTTTCCAGAATCCACAGATTACCAGCGTTTTTGTTTGGTGCTCATTTCTTTATTTTTTTAATTTACATAAAGAAGTTGGACAAAATGCAAAGGCACATGCATTTTCCTCAGTTGTGAATTATTGTAGATGTTAAACTACATCTGGTATTACACCTTTTGATGTATTTCTGTATCCAATAGAAGGAAACAACTGAATTCTTTATTCCATAAAACAATAGGAACATGTTTAAATATGTGTTTTGTTTTGAGATCTGTTTTGTTAGTATGATGTAATTTCTTCTGGGGACCATCTCAGTCCCATTTACTCGGCAGCACACCACCGTCCCCTTCTGTTTCTCCTCAGCATCAACAAATCAATATGACAGATGAGGATCCGTGAGAGTGACAACGTAGTCCTATTCAATAAGCCGTCTCCCCCTGTGGTTCCATCTTCATAATTGACCTTAACATTATTGAAAATGAAGAAGAAAATGATAAGCTATGATATCTTTTACACTGATTCATTCAGACAGCCATTCGAAGAAAAGCTGCAAAATATGCAAATGAGCACCACAGTCACAGCACAGCTGATCACTGATTTGCATAATGAGCACCACTTAAATGCTGCTTGGATTTATTTATAAAACCTGTTTAACCCACTTGTCACAATGGACTTTACAGGAAATCAGAGCATATAAATGCAGATAAAAGAGGTAATAAAACGAATAATCATATCAGTTTGGCTGGGAGGTTGTATGTGTACTGATAATTGTTAGTTCTATTGTTACAGCGAACATTTCAAAGCAGCATCGGGACAACATGACAGACTAACAACAGGAGCAGAAAAAGGCCCCTTAAGCTACAAAATGTAATGGCTGCACGACAACTGTGCTGTTAAGAACCCTGGAGTTTCCTCTCATTTCATCAGACGAGTGCAGTGGCTGTTCGGAATATGCGTGTGGGGAACGTGGTGACTGCAGCTAGCGGCTTTCTGCTTGTGTGTATTGCTGTGATAAACAAAAATAAATTTGATAAAGAAATACATCAGTCAATGAATATAAATCACTTATTGTAATAAGCAAAGCATACAGGGCAGCTTCTGTTTTTGAAAGAACAAAGCCCTCATGTTACTTTAAAAGAATTGATCCCCACAAATATAATAAAAATAGGACACAATTAAGTATTGATTTAACAGTATTTCTTTTCATTTTTCATCTTTTACCAAGATCATGTGAAACTCTTTGGTGGATGTGTGCCTGAAAAACAGAAAGAAGAATAACTCTGAAAAGGTGCACTTAATAGGGATGGGCGGTATGGACTAAAAAATGTATCACGATAATTTCGGGCATTTATTCCGATAGCGATAAAAATGACGATAAAAACATATCAATTCAACTCCACTTTTGTAACTATAAATCTATCACCACATTCAGTCTTTGGAGCCCCCAAAACACTGCTCTAAAAGATACTAAATGCTACTGAACTACACCAATTAAATTGAATTAATAAAAACCAATTAATGAAAACCAAATTTATTTCTTTCTTTCTTTCTTTCTTTCTTTCTTTCTTTCTTTCTTTCTTTCTTTCTTTCTTTCTTTCTTTCTTTCTTTCTTTCTTTCTTTCTTTCTTTCTTTCTTTCTTTCTTTCTTTCTTTCTTTCTTTCTTTCTTTCTTTCTTTCTTTCTTTCAGGCTCATTTCTGTCCTTCCTTCCTTCCTTCCTTCCTTCCTTTACACAAAAACGCCATCAACAGGAATTTATCGTTTTTACTGCGAGATGACAAATTCTTACCGTGGGGAATTTTTTTGACGGTTTATCGTAAACTGTAAAATATCACCCATTCCTAGCACTTAGTCAGCACAACAGTGACATGTGTATTGCCTTTTCTTTTAAGGCTCACCATCTATACTTGATTTGTATATTTTGG
The DNA here is from genome assembly GCF_033807715.1 of Cololabis saira. Classification (NCBI taxonomy): domain Eukaryota; kingdom Metazoa; phylum Chordata; class Actinopteri; order Beloniformes; family Belonidae; genus Cololabis; species Cololabis saira. The sequence continues at coordinate 44,686,873 of NC_084588.1, read as the reverse complement.
AGCTTGCATGGCAAACACATTTACATATTTGAACTGTGATATTTCCCTCAAATGGGTGCAAATATGCTTACCCAAAGAAAGGGAGCATGGTGGCACAAGAAAATCAGCACCAGAAGCCTCATGCAAGCACTTGTTTTCCTGTTGGACATCAAGCAGGAATGCATCTTAATACCTCTAAGGCTTTGTTCAGACCACCACCTGTCAAATCCAGTATCAGCATATCCAGATCTTATCTAGATTTGTCAACAGTTTGAACAGCCAGAAACCACATAAAATATGAGTCATCTATATTAGTCGAACCACATATTGAGATTGTTTCAGATGTGATTCCAATTAGATTTTCATTGATGAGTCTCAATCTGAATAATCTGGTGTCTCAAACACGATTTCAATTAGTCTTTTGCTTCATCTGCAACACAAAGAAGAACTTAACTGGAGTGACAGGGGTGACAAGTTCAGTTCAAATAGCTCAGTTTCCTCTGATTTGAACCATGATTCTTGACGTGGCTGACAGTCCGTGTGACAACAGCAGCAGTTTGTGGGCAGGTGCTGAAACAAAGCCGTACATGGTAGCCTCCTCCGTCTTTGCTGCTTCCTCGTAACATGCAGAAAATGAGCACAGCGACTCCACATAACCATTTGCGACAGAAGCAAAGCCAGTTCATCATGGTGGAAGGCTACCATGGCAACCAGCAGAGGGTTGTCAGCATTTTCAAGGCCTTAACGCTTAATTCACAGTTCTGCTGAACAATCATTCAAAAATGAACACTTAAAGTCATCATTATAATTGGATAAATAATATTTGTTCTTATTATGGGGAGAAAATGACTATTGATAGCAGCTATATTTTTTTCAGGTACGGACAAGCTCAGGTCCTGCTGTTGACTGATCAAATTTTGACCAAATGCATGTCATCACCTAGTAGCTTTATATAAACACTATGTATCTGTATAGCTTTATATTTATATGAATGCCAGCATAGTTGATGGATTGGTTTGATAAGAAGAAGAAAAAGCTGTTTCTTCCGCTGAGGGAGTGGAACAGACTGTACAAGGAGATGATCAAGTGCTTCATCATCATTAAGGAACAAATAATGGATTTTGTATTCCAGTGGGTGGTTAATCCTGCTCTGCAATTTTTATTTATTATTTTTTACTTTTTTTTAATTGCTGATAGAAATGAATAAGATTGTTTTTGCCAGTCTACAAATGTATTTTTGGAAAAAAAACCTTTGTCATATTTCTATCGTTCCTTGCCTGTTGGTTAACACTTTGTGGGACTGTGCTTAGAATGAACCAGTTATTTCCGAAACCTAGAGCTGTCCGTCTTAGCTCATCACTGAGCTACTGTTAATGTTTTGCAAAAGCAAAACAGATAACACCTCCTATCCAAATTATGAGGACTACCAATCTAAATAGGTCTCCAGTCAAAACACACATCAAGCATAAAGACGACGAGATGACTGGTTATTAAGGAGCATAAAATGATTTTCTTTTAAAAGCTCACTCCTTACACCAGTACATCTGTTTGATGAAAGACGTTGACTAAATATTTTCCTACACTCACTCACAGACTGTAAAAGAAGTAGCTCCGTTTTTTTTTCTTCTTTTTTTTCCCAGACCGTTGCCACATACAATGTTTGGCTTTGTGGTGATGTGAACACTTTAGATAGAGTGCTTGTTGCAGGAGTCAAAGCCTTTAATACAATCTTACATTCCACACACAAATTAAAGCAGCTACTGCGAGATTCTTCAGTGCGAACCCATTAGGTCTGTCTAGAACGCTGCATATGTTTTGTATGCTTTAACAATATATGGCAACCGTTGCAGAAAGTGATAGGCACAAGTAAGAGAGTAGCAATTAGAGGCACAGTGGAGTGCTGAGCCAATACGGGCAGATAAAGAGCCCCTCTACCCACTGTTTTCAAGCTGTAATTATAGGTAATTGTGATTTTTGTGGGTGTGTGTGTGTGTGTGTGCGTGTGTGTGTTTGTATGTGTAGCTTCTGAGCTGCTCTCAGCACCACATCCCTTTCAAATGAGTCCTAGGGGGCTCACCTTCACTTTTCCTGCTCAGCACTTTAATACCACACCCACCGATGGCCTGCTCCAACTCATTATTACTGGGCCATGTATGGTTCACTTTTCACGCCTTTATACCCACAACTGCTGCCACTCCAAACTCCATCAGTTAGGTTTAATTACATTTTAAAATTTGCATTAAAGAGACTGTCACCGCTGAGCATGATAAATTGAAAAACTGTACCAATCGGTGACATTTTTGTAAGCACACTTGACACTGAGTTTCAAGGACAGGTCCTGCCGTGAAATATTAGAGGACTGCAGTGGGGCCCCCCAAAAAAATCACAATAGCAATAAAACCAATACAATTAAGCCCTGTGAGGTCCATCATTAGTTTACCCATAGCAGGCTAACATCTGCCTTTAATTAGCACTAAATAAAAAGCAAATTCAAGGCCAATGGGATTGTTATTAATACAGAAAATAAATAAATAAGTAACTGCCTTGCTGATTACCCTGCACTAAAAATGATCACAGTGTACCCCGAAGGATATTAATGGTTATTCCTCATTTCATATTAGCCTGACTGCAATAATTGTGCAGGTGGTTCAAACGGATAACTGGGGTGGTACTTTATTGTGTGTGTGTGCGTGCGTGCGTGCGTGCGTGCGTGCGTGCGTGCGTGCGTGCGTGCGTGCGTGCGTGCGTGCGTGCGTGCGTGCGTGCGTGCGTGCGTGCGTGCGTGCGTGCGTGCGTGCGTGTGCTCACAAGTTGGTGTTGGCTTTGTTTAAAAGTACATTTTGAATTACTTTGGGTTGGTTTAGGACTTACACAGCTGCAGAATGAAAAGAGAAACAGGGGAAAAAAAACAACATAGCAGCAACGATCCCAAACAGGCATCTTCACCGCTGTGTCGAATGGGGATCTGACAAACGTTTATTCTCTAGGGATTAAAACAATTTGATGCAGTGACTTAAACATTCACGCTAAAACACGGAACAAAAAAACCCTCGGTTCATCAGCGTCGCTCCATACTAGTACTTCCATCCAGGCCGTATTAGATATCCAATATCTACCGGGAAAAATGTATTACCATCCCTTGTGAGTTAATTGCAAACTATAATAAAATGGAAAACATAATGGTACTAATGTTAGCGAATGAAGACTTAGCTTCATCCTATCCACTCTGCTGTCGGACTGTTTCTAAGGGAGCGTTAACAGAAAGGATAGTAAGTAATATCACATTACCTGAAATATGCTGCACGTAGTTAAGCAAATGATTTACCGATCTATGCGCTCGCTTCTCTTTTCTCCTGCTTTCCTCCCTTTGGTGATGTCTGTCATGGAGAGAATCGGAATTTCAAATTTCTGCTTTTGATGACATTTGTGCTGAGGGCTCAGACAGCCGTTTCTCAGTTGAGTAAATATGTAAATATTCGCCAGTGCGTCATATCTGACTGAACAAATAAGTGATTTCACTAATTAAAATGTCTGACAACTTTCTCTACATCTTCACCAATGCATGTCAAAACAGTGTGATCACAATGTGTTTAATGTTAAGAGAATGTTCAGTCTACTGGTGTATGGTGTTGGAAGACACACATGTTCAGGTCCATCTGGTTTCTTGTTTCCTGTCTTCAGAATATTTAAAAAAACAAAACCATGAATCAAAGAGTTGGTGTTTTAATTGATGATGTTAGAAAGCTCAGAGCTGTGGCAGAGCTTCATTCTGGTATTGTGTGCAGAGTTTGCTCCACCACTGCCACCCTGTGAGCCCTCCAGTGGAAGCCTTGGGTTTTTCTCCACGATTCAAAGTTTCTTTCATGCCATCTGCGCCTTGCTCCAGGACATATCATTCAAGCGAGGCACAGAGCAGACATGCCTTTTACCCGCTTGCTCCAATGAAGCTGAAAGTTTTCACATTGAATAAACATACCTTAGGTCACATTCCTACCACGGCAAAGAGATTTGGCATTAAAGTGCCAACAATGAGCACATCAACCAATGTCTATTTGTGGATACACTGTTTGTCTTCCTTGCTGTCAGGGACACTGTTTCAGTTATTCTAATGGGGCCACGGTGAAGAGACTGGCAGCCTAAACCATATACAACTTTAAAGCACATGAAAGAGTACATCTTTTTAACAGTGTCAAGAAACGGTTGTTGAATTATCCACCCATCCATTTTCTGTGCCTGCTTCATCCTGTTCAGGCGTAGGGGAGTGCTGCAGCCTATTCCGGCTGTTATCGGATGAGAGGTTGCAGAATAATCTGCACCATAATACTTGAAATCGGTCCAGTACAATATCTTTTTAGGTATCACTTTTAACTTATCAGGGTTAGTGCAATCATCAACTTGATGTCTAACTTTTAGTAATGCATTCTGTTTGTTGATCAGTTGGCTGCACTGATGTTGTATTTACTGTCCTGTTAGGGTACTTTCAAAGCAGAATACTTAAGCATTAATGCTTATGTAGCCAAGACAAGTTTCTTTAAAGGGCAATTTGAATATATCTCAATCTTGATCTAAAAAGTAATGAAAAAAGTTCTATAATAGCCAAAAACTTCAACGCAAACTTATTTCTTCAAATCAGAAGAGACTTTCATTATCTGAACAACCTCATCTCAGTGATCTGCTGCAGTCATCTGTTGGAGGGGGGGGCAGCATCAGAACCGGTGATGTAAAGAAACTGAACCAACTAATAAAGAAGGCCGGCTCTGTTCTTGGAAACTCTGGAGCTGATTGTGTGAAGGAGGGTACTTCATAAAATGAAGAAGATCATGGATAACCCCGAGCATCTCATTCACTCAGGCTTCTTCAGGTCTGCCGACCGCTACACGAGATCCTTCCTGCCCACAGCTATAAACCTCCACAATGACTCTCTGAAGAGACGGGAATGACTACTCCTCTTCTGGGATACATCAAGTATATTTGAGTTAAATTGAAAACCTCAACTATAAGAGAGATAGAGGTAAGAGGTAGATGTGTACGAAACCGAAGTAGGATGATTGCGAGTTTGTTTTATTTCTGTCGCTCAGCGCAAATCCAACTAATCTAGAAGGAATCACAGATTAACATTTTGGAGAGGTTTGCGTTTGCCTTGAAGACTGCTGACTGAGGTATTTCTCGACCGTTCTCAGTTCAGCAGAGAGAAATCTGTCTGGCAAATTTCATATTCTACATTACAAGTAGCATCAGGGAAAAAAAAGAAGAAAAGTTGGCTGATTTAGAAGTTGAATTGAGATAACAGGGGCATGACCAAAGGGGCGATTGACTGTGCATCGAAACTTTTGCTTTAATGAAAAAGCCTTCCTCATAAAAACTTCTCATGCTTGAAGCAAACTGCACACTCCTAGCATAGTGATAAACACTACACATACTAAATGTGTCACAAATAAAGACTGAAAGGGTTTGGTTCAATAAATACCTTGCAGTTTTTTTGGTGTTGAGACCAACCACGCGTACTGTACACACATAGAGCACACGGACTCTATATCCTGCCCATTTTCCAGGAGCGCCTAAATAAATGTGATTCCTCCACCTTGTTCAACAGCACTGTGGATGTTTAGGGGCTGGGTGGTGCTCGGTGGCTAACTGGGATCTAGTGGCACATCTCAGTGATCCTGCCCCATTAGTGTGCATGCCAGCTGCCTGCCAGAGGCCCAGCCTCATTAGCTGAATTACCGAGATCAAAGAGAGAGGCCCAGTAGCAGAAGAAAAAGAAGCTGTTGTCCTTCTCCTAGAGAAAGGGATGAAAGCACACAGAGAGGAAGGAGGGTGCAGCAGAAGACATTGTGTGACTGTCTCGGAGTTCGAAGGTGGGGGCTCTTTGAGTCAGGCTTTTATAAAGGAAAAATGTGCAGAACGTTGATGGTCCTACACAGGTGGGTCTGTCGGGTCTTTGGTGACTACAGGCCAGGGATTTATCCTAGAAAATGCTTCGTTGATGTTTGTGAAGTTCAATAATTGATTTCTTTTTATTTAGTTGAAATTATAACCTTTGTTTAAGTGTAACTTTAGCCATTGTAGAGTAGGCCTGTGTTGAAAAAATCGATTTAATTCCTAAAAATCGATTCATATTTCTAAATATCGATTTTATTTTTTTTCATCATTACATTACAACTTTTGGTTATTTTTTTGTTTATCCCAAAAAACTGAATGTTTTGTTGGACACGAGAATAACTGGTGCCATGTTTTTGCCTTTAAATATGTTTAAAGGTGTGAAAACATAAATTAAAAACCAAAATAGACCGAAAATGGAACAAATAAAAACGGAATGTGGGAAAAAATATAACCGATTTCATCCGTTTGCTGCCCTGGATCTGTTTGGTAATTCTGACCCACATGATGTTTCTGAAAGCAGTTCTATCAGCATTCTGGGAGCTGATTGGTCCTTAGAGCATCATTAGCTGCAATACTTGCTGTTTAATCTCAATATAATACTAGTAGTAATATGTTGCATAACTAGTCATATAATTCATGCAACAGCTTAAAAAACAGTTTTAATAACACAAACCCAAATCAATATCGGAAACGAATCGAATCGGATCGAATCAAATCTTGATAATCGATTCTTGATCTTAAGAATCGGAATCGAATCGATTCTTGACATTTGAATCGATCCCCAGCCCTAATGTAGAGAATGTTGTCAGTGTCAATAGTGTAAAACATGCATTTTATCAAGTGCCAAGGTACAGCACATTGCATTTACAGACGTTTTCCAAAGCAATTTACAGCAGAGGAGTTCATAGTCCTGTGTGGAGCGAGATGTCGCTTATGAACATCATCATGTAGCTAAAACATCAGAGGACATAGAAAATGCATGTTTTCAAGTGGTGATGCGTATAACAGTGAAACAGAAAATATAGATCAGATATTTAAACAATAATCATGCCTTAAGACTTTAAGGCAAAAGCATTGATTTTTCCTCATTTTCTTCAACTTTTGGACCCAGACAATACTGAAGTAATTGCATGTATCACAATAAACCTCTGAAGCCCATGGATTATGGATGTATTCAGGAGGAATTTGTCATGAACAGAGTACTGTTGTATGAAATTAGAATGAAGAAATCCAGGCTTAAAGTAGAAGGTGTGGCTATGTGAAGCCAGGTGTAACTAATCCTGGCACACGCCCGATCAGTGTTCTGGTAAGCAGGCCGTGCCGATGATGGAGACAATGCATGCTTCTTCTTTTTCCCCACGCAAACACAAAGTACCGCCTTTCTTCATCTCCATATAATCTCTCATCATGTGATGCAGAAAAAACAAGCTTATGCATTTACTTTCAAGTTGAGTTAGTGTAATAACCTCCCCTGGAAAAAAATAACAACAAAAAACCTCTATCCATTCTCTATATCCACTTATTCCTATTCAAGATCACGAGGGTAATTTTTCATTTTTATGCATTTATTGATTCATTCCAGACTTGTCAAAACCATTGTATATTAACATTAGTATGAATCTACAGTATGTATGTATATATAAACATATACACACAGGCATACACACACACTTTGAACATATGTAACCCCTTTTTTCTATGTAAATCCATATAAATAATGAATTTGTTTTATATGAATGTATATATTCCAATATTCCATAATTACATTTTATATTCGTTTTCTGAGTCTAATGAATTTATGAAAACAAAAACAACAACAAAAACATATATTCATATATAGTGATGCAGAAAGTAATCTAATATTATGCTAAAACTACATTTTTGAGTTGTAAATTCACATCATAAATTCAGACAGACATTCACATCCAACTACACTGCAGCTGGATATTCCAGCTCGTGCAAGGGGGTGAACCCTGGACCAGCCTGGGCTCTTCTTTTTTGGTTTTCAGAGACAGAAACCCTCTCTAGTTTCAAACTTCCCTTTAAATTGAAGCTTACAATTATGCCTGGGTTAGGTGGCACTATTTAGTTTTGATGCTACAGTATAAGCTCTGTCTGCTGGGGGATCCATGATGCACTGAGCATCTTACCTGTACCATCATACCATCATCTAACACTCCCTACATTTACGTTATGATTGTGTGTCACTAAATGTGTGCATGTCTCTCAGCAATTCAGCTTTTTCCCTCTCTCTATCCCTCTGTGCACATACATAGTCTTTATCTATAGCTGCAAACTCAAAGAAACTGCTCGGCACTAATTTTGAATTGTCTCTCTCTCTCTCTCGCATCTGCCTCAGCTAGGCAGATGGCCGCCCTGTCTGAGTCTGGTTCCTCCCCGGAGGTTCCTTCCTCTTAAACACGAGTTCTTTTCCTTGCAACCCGAGCCAAGAGCTACGTGCTCGCTGAAAGCCAATGTGAGGGGGTTTGAATCTAAGTAAAGTGCCCTGAAATGTGTGTGCGTGCGTGTAAACATGTACACACACTTCATTTAAAAAATAAATAAATAATGGTTTTGTTTTCATTTTACTTTGCATGGTTGTGCACATAAATTGACTTTATGAAAAAGCTCTGCTGTATGTATAGCTCTAAGGCAATGTTGCATACAATCCATGAGCTAATCATGTTTGATCTGTTTGGCCCATTTAACTGATGTTGCACATTTTACTGAAAAATGCGACGGACAGTTTGCCTCGTGAAAAATCCACAATGAAAGTTTTACCTGGATGGATTTCAAGAGCATCACTAGTTGTGGTAGAGAGGAACTAAGACTCTCTGGATCAGCAGAGGTTACAGCATTGAATAAAGAGCGAGATTACATTAAGGTGTGAAAGACACCATAGTGGTCCGGACCTCTAGTCACCTCTTATTGAGCTGACGGCTGTGGGTTTGATATATATGGACAGTTCCCTAATGAAGTTCTCACTTGCTTTTAAAAACTTAATTGATGAGATAATTGGGTGCTTTTGGGGTTTTCTGGCTAATTACTCTTTCAGAGGGTTTTTCAACACAAGAGGTGAAATTGCATTTTGAACAGTAGTTATAGAACCTCTGATGCGAAGAAACCATAAAAGTCGATGGATTTTTTTTTTCTTTTATAGCAAAATTTGCAAGCTAATCGGAATCGCTAATGTCAAAGTAATCTCCAGTCATTTAACATGAAGTAACTGACTCAGAGCTCCAGTGGGACTTTCAAAAATTAAACATGTTAAAATAAGGTTTGCACATTATAAGTAATGCATGGTTCCTTAGATTTTTAAGAGTGGTTGACAAATCCTACAGAATCCTTTTATTAAGACTTTTAGTAGGTTTGTAGTCTTAGAAACTGCGATGGACTGGCGACCTGTCCAGGGTGTTCCCCTGCCTCTCGTCTGTAATGAGCTGGGATAGACTCCAGCAGACGCCCGTGCCTCTGCAAAGGATAAAGCGGGTATAGAAGATGGATGGATGGATGGATGGATGGATGGATGGATGGATGGTCTTAGAAAATGAATTAACCTGATGCTCTGGATAGTTTCTTATCAGGACCATCTGCGTAAAACAGCTCCAAAAAAGAGAAATCACTTTAAAAGAAGATACTAAATGACTAATTAAAATCATTTATAGCAATAAAAAACCATTAGTAACTTCAGTCATGCCTAAAACCTTCTCGTTGGTGCTAATACCTGACATACCTTGGTTTTTTTGCTGCAAAGCTGGCAGCCTGCCGATATTGAGTTCTCTTGTGACTTGGATTTTGTTCCTCACAAGTACAGCACACTTGCAAGGTAAACTTTACATCTCCTGAAGCTTCATTTGGGAATATCTTACTGTTCTCTGTGACATTGACATTAATTATAATGAACATAATGTCCTGCAGTGGAGAAAAAAGGCAAAAATTAATTTCAAGGATTTACTGGGATATCATTATATAAGGTTTTCTCTTACAAAATTAGGTCTACTTTTTTGATAAAGAAATACCACCAAAGCCATAGTAAAGCATGGCATGGCTAAACACATGTTAGCAATGTTTAGATGGAGAACAAACCCAGAAAAATAAAACCAGTATATTTCCAGGGTGATGTTGGAGAAGAAAGAATATAAGAAAAATGAAAAAATGAAAATATATATAAGAATATTCTGGTTGTCGAGACTCCCTAAAACACGAGGCTCTGAAATGCAGCTTTGATTCTGTACTTCAGTACTTGAAACTGACATTTAGCTGGTTTACCTTCAAACAGTATGTAAATCTTACATACTATAAGTCAATTTCATTTCAAGGACTCAACATTTTAGTGAAGATGAGAATATGTTAACCATTGCAGTTTCGTGTGTGGTCTGAAAATTAATGTCTTGAACACTTGAGCTGCATTAAAATAAGGTTCCAGACCTGCACGCTCTCTCTGCTTCAGTCGTTTATGATTTTACCCCCCTCCCACGCCGCACACCCCACCACCCGCCCAAAAATGGTGTTGGCATTGCTTTGCATCTAAAGTGCCTATGAAATAATAAATGTTACAAGACCTCATTTTAAGAGACAGAACTACATCACATTAAAAACTGCTGAAGGAAATGAAAGATGAAGAAGGCGAGAGGTTTCATGTGATGAAAACCGCTGTGAAACTAATTCATTTAAATGCGGGATTCGAGAGAATATGTAAATGGTGATCTTCAAGAGTAATAAATACTAAATATTAAAATGCACTCACACTTTGATGCATTCAAATCTATTGTAAATTCACAAGAAATGACTCATAGCTGCATCACACATCCGAGCCCCAAACTAAGGATACATGACCAGATACTTGAGGCCCCACAACCAATCCTGCTGTGACAAAGGCAATGGATGTTTGCTGGAAAAGCTTACATCTTTACCCGTCACACAGGAAGTCTGACAGGTAGTTAAAGATGAATATTATGAGAAAAAAAACAGGGCCACATGCAATAAAGACAATTGCAGAAAAGCTCTCCATGCTTTCAGTTATTTTTATAAATCTTAATTATCATGAATCACCTGCTTCCTGTTATGAAAAGTTCCAATTTTGCATTTTAGAAAGATAATTTGCACCACAGCTAAATAAGAAAGAAGGTACAGAAGAAGCACAGTTACACAGGATGTGAAGCTAAAATACTTGACGGTGAAGTAGACCTAGGGCTGGGCGATATATCGTGATTTTAATATATATCGATATATTTTCAAACGCGATATGGTACGAGACAATATCGTTTATATCGATTACAATTTTTTTTTTTTATTATTATTTTGATATAGCTTATTTTGTGACAAATTGACTTGAATGTTTTATTTGAGATTTGCACAAATGTTTTGTTATTTGCACAACTGTCAACCTCAGTGGAAAAGTCTGCCTGTTACTGTCTACATTGTATTAATTGCACAGTGTATTTTAATTTAATTGTTATGCAGGAAAGGGATATTTGTTTTATTTTATTCAAGAAGCATTTTATTCTATATATGCAGACAGTTTATTTTTATTTCATTTGTTTTATACATTTTGATATTGTGCAGACCTCTGTTAATAAAGGTAACTGTGTGACATTTGGCACTTGGCATTGTATTAAAACTGACTGTTTTTTTAAGGGTTTGCCTCAGAAAAAAATGAAGCTAACAGAGATGCTATGCTATAATGCTTTGGGGGAAACCCCAATTATGGCACAGAAAAAATATCGATATATATCGAGTATCGCCATTCAGCTAGAAAATATCGAGATATGACTTTTGGTCCATATCGCCCAGCCCTAAGTAGACCAAAGAAAATCTGTTTAAGTTGGTGTCGCAGAAGGGAATGTTGAAAAAAAAACAAACAACTGATCACCTCTATAAATCCAGAACAAGGAACCCACAACAGGGATAAATAAATGGTTTGATAATACACAGAAAAAAAAGGCCAAAAAGCACATCAGCTGAAAGCATCAGAACTTATCTGTAATCCATCAGGTTGCCAGCCGACTCGGTCACACAGCTTTACCTGGAGATGATCAGGAGGGAGACAGAAGATCAGGCACGGGTTGACTGATTTCCAAACAGACCTTGGAAGTCTAAAGCAGAGCATGAGCCATACTATCAGCCGCTGCCAGAACATCTGATCGATCTCCAAATAATCATCCTCTTTGTAAATTTGCATCAGCAAGGTTTCCCCAACTTTGGCATCTGCTATGACCATTATGCGTGGCTGCAATTAACTATCCATCCATCCAGTTTTGAAGCCTGATTTATCCTGTTCACGGTTGTGGGATCTTTCCTTGCTGTCATTGGTTGAGAGTTGGGCGGCACCTTCGACAACTCGTCGTTCTATCACAGAGGCAAATTATACAAATAATCATTCACAGTCACTCCTATAGACAATTTAGTGTCACCAACCAACCTAAAACAGATGTTTTAAGACTGTGGAACGAGGCCAAAATACTTACATACCCCCCAATAAGATAAGAGTATATGTGAAATGAATTCTGTCATCTTTTTTAATATTACAACTAGAACGTGTGAAGTATAAATGTTCTTACCACATAATCTTCTTTTAGAAAAACATAGACGTGTGTACAGATCGTTAAGCATCCTGCCCCTGGTGAAGCTTTGTTAGAAATAGAAAACGCTGCACCTGATTCTTCAATCCTGTCCAGAAAAAAGATTATGGAGCAGCCATTCTCAGCCTTTTTTACAGATCGCTCCCTAGTTATGCCAATAAAGATGTTAAAGAAATGCAAATGTGCCACCATGCTTCCTCACCTGAGGCGCAGCAGCCTGTTCTCTTTTAACACAACAAGCATAGCCTTCTCCTTCATGTGTGACTGCAGGCTCCGACAGCCACATGAATGTGGCAGCGAACTGAACAGAAAAGCAAAATATGGCCATGATTTTGATTTTCAGATGTAATCACAGAATGAGCTTGCCATACTGTGTCAACGGTTGGGATAAAAGTATAAATAAGAGATGAGAAAAAGCGCCCTAACTAATTATGACCAATAGTATAAATAAATTATCCATATACCCCTCATATAAAAAAAAAGAAAAGTAACACACTTGAAATCGATATATTGGAAAACACAGCTTTTCCCAGAGATTTATGTTGCCTCACTTTATGTTTATACTTCGCTTCTTGATTTTTCTGAAGAAAATCAGTTTTCTGAGTTTTGCCTCTTTTATTCAGCTTTGTCAATTTTTCAGTCATAGCTCACAGAAACTCACCCAAGTGGGCATCACATTTTATACTTCAGTCTGAGGTAGCACACACACGGACCGGGACATAAATAACACTTTTGTAGTCCGCATCATTTCGCCGCGTGTGTACCGTACACTGTACATGTACGCTGTAAATGCTCAGACAAAGCGGCTCAGATAAACGACCACTGCTAAGAGGTTTGAAGATATTCTTAGGGACTTAGATCAAAGGCTTTTAGGAATATTTTTGCCTCATCATTTCTGTGAATACTTAGGTGTGACAGCTGAACAAAAAAAAGCCAACAAATGGAAAAGTGAATGCACATATCACATATCGTGTCAACGGAAATGCATCTATTTTAAAATAGACTATTGTACTTTTGAGGATTTTAATCACATATTTAAATACAAAAAGTAGTGTTAATGTTAAATATTTCTCATATGAATTATTGGAAAACAGACTGACATGTTTTTGTCTAATGCAATTACTTACATGCCATATTAAGTGCATTGTTATTGTGTTTATATTGACATTTGTAAGTTCCTGATGTTTTCACTGCCGAGGACATAATGAAAGTGTTTCAGTTTCGAAAATGTATAATTAATATAATGTCAATATTTACATCATGGATTTTAGTTTGTGACTTTGAAAATATCCATTAAATGCCAGCGTTGTTCAATCCGATGCAGTGAATTGATGGGGGAGGGATCCAGTGAAGTGGTAAATGAGGAACCCAACCCTGCAACCCATGTTTTTACTAGACTCAGTTTAAAAAGCACTAGAGGCGCCGAAGGGTTTCCTAGCAGAAACATGTATTTATGTAGTTTGGTGTTTATTATATTTACAAAACTAATTTTAAGACAGAGACTTTACTGCTTATTATAACATTTCCATCTGCTTGATATTAATTCAGTGTGAATTCTTTTAAGCACTGAGCAATTCTCAAACAAGCAAACCATAATAATAAAAAGAAACAGATTACTTATTTGTTAGTGTGTGAACTTCTGAACAGAATCAGATTCATTTTCGATTGAAATGTGAAACATTTACAAAAGAAAGGACGCTACCCACCTTCCCAGCCAGCAGGAATGTCCCAGGTGAATGATTGCTCACGGCATTTGTCTTGTGAAAACTGTTCATTTAATATCTGCACTATGAGTTTCTGTTGATCACATATGTTGTAGTTTGATCAATACTTTCTTTAAACCACTGAAGGATTAATTTCAGAGACCTTTTGCAGCAGACAGAGCTTGATGTGTACAGATCCCCCTCACTTTTTTACATAAAACCAGTCAAAATACACCTCTAAAGACCGGTAATGAAAATAAAAGTCACTCTGACACTACTGAGCTTTAAATTTCAAGATATAAAGATTTGACTGAAAGCCATCATGTGGAAACTAACTATCTTCTTGTTCTTGGTGCTCTGTAACTGCTCCTTTTCAATCCTCCCTCTACATACAGTATAATCAGTAAGGCTCTTTGATACGTATCTGAACGGTACAGACTGTTCTGATGCAAACTTCTGAACAGAATGGAAAATCAAACTTGGAGCTATTTTATTTCTCACACATTAAAACTCAAAAACTTTAGAATCGTAAAACTTTTACGAGACGTGTTCATATCGTGGTCTGACTTCTTGAAAATCATAATACTGCATTAAAGGCCATTAGTGTGTATTTAATAGTTAAATCCAAACTATGATAGGCTCATCTTACATGTCCCAAGCAAAAAGCCTGGTTTTTACTAATTCAAGCGTTGTGTCAAAGGGAGGTCTGGGACAGTTGTACAGATTCTGTATTAGCTGATGGTAAGAGAATGCAGAGGCGCTCTAACAACAGCATGGCAGTATAAAACATTGCAGTACTGTGATGTAGTGACAGAAAGTGTCAAAAATCAAAACACACAATACTGAATCCTGAGTCCTTAGAGATAGAACTTTAATGTTACATCCGCTTTACATTACTTTTACTAAATCATTTTTTTCTTTTTTTTTTACCATCCTCTCTGGGAGATTCATTATAAAAACTCTCAGTAACTGATCTGCTTTTTTCCAGTTAAATTAAACATTATTTAGCATCTAATCTTTTGCTGCTCTGTTCCAACTTTTCTTAAATCTCTCGCTCCTAGTAACAAATTAAAAACTAAAGACAAGTCTTTTGAAAAGCATTTCTCAGTTTCAGCATTTGATATGACCATTGTCAGTTGGGCAGCCAATTGAGTCAATTATTTGAATCGTGATTAATCAAGAACGCTTCAAGGTTAGCTTAAAATTAATCGCACAAAGGTTTTTTTTTATGTTCTATTTGAGCTGAAATAATATTTTTCCAATTGCAATAATACAAGACCAGACAATGTTCCTTGTTTTGAATAAATAGTTGTATAATTATACATATTTTAAAACCTGGTTCAAAGAACTGCTTTTTACTGTTTTAGCAGTATGTTAAAAAAAGATGTTTCCAAAGCACTCTCCAGAAAACTAATGTTTTATGTAACTGATGCTTTGCGCTTTGTATTTTACGGTCTATTACTGCTGCATCGCTTCTCGTTTCTCCAAACTACAGGTTGAGCCGAGGGTCATATTTCCTGAAATATGCGTGCTCTAATCTCACGTAATGGTTGTGTGAAACACATAATTAACTTTAGGGATCCTGATTTTCAATCAAATTCAGGATTTTAGTTATTTTTTGGTTACTGCAATGATCCTCATGCTTTGCCCTATTTTTAATTTTCTATCATAAGGTGGAATTTCTATTTTCACTAATGAATGCAAACTTCGTAAACTATTGGTAAATAAATTTGGAACAAAAAAAGTGTCTTTGCCGAGGAAGTGCAATACTTAAGGCCTTGTTATTGGACACAGCACAGGAGACAACTTTAATGTGCAGTGTGTACATAAAATAAGACGAGTGAGCAGTGTTTTCAAAGCCTGCTATTGCAGTACAGCCTCCTGTAATGAATCGCTGTAGAGTGCTGCAGAGGTCTTGTTCCTGCATTAGAGTCTAGTTTAAATATCAGACCCTATTTAAAGATTCTGCAATCCAGCAAGAAGTCCAAGCATCAGACCTCCATCACACAATCTTTAATCTACTCTACTCTGTCACTGGAAATTTCCTTTTTCCATGTCCATCAAGATCTTTGCTGAGCACTCACTATTCACACAATCAATCTCATCATGCCACACAGATGCAGGCTTACACGGCGAAATGGAGCAAAGTTTGACAGTGAAAATGAAAAAGATGATTTTCTTTGGGGGGGCTCTCTTTTGATTTTCTTTTTGCCATCCTCAGGATTATTGGAAGGAGCAGACATCCAACAGCCGAAAGAGAAATAATGCTGTGTGCATTTCAAAAATGAGTTGAAGCACATGAATAAGTCACCTGCTTATGTTCACAACCTTCCCGTCACAATCTAATGTGTCAATGTGGAATTATTTTGGGGGAAATTTCCAGTGATGCTCCTATGGAAATCATTTGAACATTATAACTCATCTTTAACATCTCTATATGCTTTTCTAGTATATGTATTACCTTCTTCCTGAAACATGGTGGCTACACTGAGGCACAGCTAAATGTGCAAAGCTGCCTTCTGGCTACAGATGAGTCCTCCGTTTCCTCAGTTCAAAAAGAAAAAAAAGCCATAACTCAAATGTTAATCAAGGCCAAACAAATGCATAAAAAAACATTTTTTCTGCACGACTCACTAAACCTAGTCTGTACCGCAGGAGCAACATTGCAGCTAACGAGAAAGACAAATAAATACAGCATTTTTCTGCCTTTAGCTACACACTATTACTTACACGTTTAAAATGAAGCCTAGTGAATAAACAATCAGCTTCCTTAATTAAGTGGGCTACAATCTGTAAATGTTTTCTGTCAGTCTTCATCTCAGTATTTGCTTACGTTTCCAGCCTTCCATTCTCATGTGGTCGAGAAGATGACGAGTCTCAGATCCGGGAAATTTCGGTAACAAGCAAAGATCTTAAAAATCACGAGCAGAGAATTTACAACTTTGGAAAACAGCGCTCAGTAGCATGCAAATGACTGCTCTCTGTTTGGCATAAATTTACTTTTAGTGAGCTTTTAAGAGTGGAATGAGATGCATGTGGAATGAAATGTATGCGTAGTACTACAACGGAGGAAACATGATTTATGGTGTTCAGTCCTGGTGTGTTGGAGTTGAATGGAGCGACCCCACTATTGTTTTGCTCTTGGTGTTGTTATCTTGAAAAGACAACAGACCTTTGTAATCTATTAACAATACTGCATTTCTAGAGTATACACAACATTATACATAATAATATGCTGTATGTGCAAATTCTGCTCAAATGCCATATTTTATGGCTACAAAGCTTTAAGAAAACAATATCAAAAGTAGCATTTGTTTTTCAACTGTTAATAAAAAGGTACTTCTTAGCGCGTAACCATGCCCCCCCGCTACCTTTACAAGAATTACAACATTGGCTCCTGCAATACATGATTGATGATTTTAGTCATAATATCCTTTGGGTGGCATTTTTCTCTCACAGCTTTATACAGAGCTGACAAAACATCTTAATGGCAGGACTGAAATGTGGTTGATACTGAAAAAAAGCTGCACATTAAAAGATCATTTCACAATATTTTTGACTCGCATCCCATTCTGATGAGATTTAACTCTTACAAAACAAATGGAGGAAATTTTGTTTTTGTTGTTCTGCAAATATTGATGTGCAGTATGTTCTTTCTCTCTTTATATTTCTCATTGGATTATTTATTTATACCTTTTTTTTCCAACCACTTCATCGTTTTCTGGGTCATGGAGGGGCTAAGGCCTATGCCAGTTGTCATCCAGCATTCAGAATGCACCGTGGACGGAGCCAGAAACAAACAAGACAGACCTCCCCGCCTGTGCTGCCCCTCCATCGCATCATCCATCACCACAAACGAAGACTAAACCTAGTCAAGACACCATTAAGAAACAAGCAAGCTGTGAGGAGAAACTTATTTGATTAACAGTAGAACAAACTCAGCACTTAGTGCTGGTTGAATCAAATTACTATGACAAAAATATGCTTGCACAAGCATTGCATGCGCTGCATCATTTTGAAGATAACTGCAGTCTTTAAGATGTAGTTGCAATATTTTAAAGATGTGATCAAAATTTAATCAAGTGAGCTTTATCAATTTAACTATTATCTGGTTACAGTTTTTTTTTCTTCTTTCAAATGTTATCTGATCTAATTATACAACTGTTATTTATTATTTTTACATAGAATAATCAGTGTTTCCAACTCTGTTTCATACTTCAAACTCCAGTTCTGCTACAAAGCTGCTTTTTATAGGTATGTTGCAGGAGTTACATTCTGAAGAACTGTATGACAAAAACTATAAAGTGTGCCCATACTCTAGCATACACACCATGGGTATTCATGGATATAGAAAGATAAATGGTCTTTTCACTCTCCTCTTAAAAACAGGAAATTTGTGTGAAACAGCAAAGTCAGCAACGGTTCAGACCAGGCATCACAAAGACCAGTAAATAGACTGCAGACATTTTAGTCTATTCAGGTCCCACTGGGACAGCCTTCTTCAAACGATCCCTACAGGGACGGATTTATAGCTCTCCTAGCAGACTTATAGAGATCTGGGTGGAAGGATGAGAGGTTTAAACTTTTCATCCTCTCCACCGAAGAGCCTCGAAAACCCACTTTACGACTAGGCGTTAAGACAAAAGGGACAAGTGATGCTGTCCAGGGCAAAATTTCCCTCAACTTGAAGCCCTGTCCCCACCGCCTAGTGTTTCCTGACACTTTTACACGATTACATTCGTTAATATCTGACGGGGCAGGGATGGTGGTGCCTTTGTGGAGTCGTATTTGGACTTGTCAATCTATGTGATGCTCGTGTTATATTCTTATTCTCTTATGCAGTTTAGGGCTGTTCGATTAATCGATTTTAAATCGTAATCGCGATTATGTAATTAGAACGATGTTAAAACGTGAAAATCGTAAAATCGATTTTTCACTTTTTTTTTTTACCTTGTCTGCACACATATTAATGATTGATACCATCAAGCGACAAGTGCCCCATGGGAGAGGCTCTTTAGTGTAGGAGGGGGCGTTGTAACATGCCACCGGGCATCCCTCAAGCCAGATGCGGTAGACCGGCTCGTGTTCCTTGCAAAAAACTTGCAAATGTGAATAGCAAATGTAATGACTGACATTACACACCTCTACCTCCTTCATGGGTTGCATTATTATTTAGCATGCAAAGACCCAGTTTAGTTTAATTAGAAAATGTCTTGTTTTATTTCATTGGAAATATAACTTACTGTATGTTTGCAAGTGCTGATTTGCTGATTTTTTTTTTTTCAGAGATAAAACTTTATATTTTATTATATTTTTTAAAACTTTTTTTCAACTTATTTTACAGAGTTTTGCACTTTATTCATTCATTTTTGGTTTAATAAGAGCAAAGTTTGCACTTAAAGCCCAATGGGGCAAATGTTCAATAAAAAAACTGCATA
The DNA here is from genome assembly GCF_033807715.1 of Cololabis saira. Classification (NCBI taxonomy): domain Eukaryota; kingdom Metazoa; phylum Chordata; class Actinopteri; order Beloniformes; family Belonidae; genus Cololabis; species Cololabis saira. Next base: position 44,667,289 of record NC_084588.1, on the reverse strand, counting down.
TTTGAAATCATTTCTTTGCCTTTTGTCAATTCACAAAATAATCGTAATCGAAAATCGGATTTTGAGAGAAAAAAATTGAGATTTTATTTTTGGGCAAAATCGAACAGCCCTAATGCAGTTCTTGACTAACTTTGAAAAACGTGTAACTTTTTACTTAAAAAACTACAAATATAGAAACTGTTATTTTTCATAACTCAGATTTTTTTAGTTACTACATCAGCCTCACAAATGATGATGATGATGATGATGATGATGATGATGATGATGATGATGATGATGATGATGCATCTTTATTTCGGCTTGTACACACTTTTTTACAAAACAAGATGAAAAGGTAAAAAAAAAAAAAAAAACATTTCTTTTGCCGAAAAGATGTAGGCTGAAGCCGTAGCTTATAGTGCCTACCCTTTTTTTCTTATGATCAGCTTAAATATAAGACATTCGCATTACTCCGTGGAAACAAACAATACATAAAGACAAAAATAAGTAAGACAAAATATAAAATTGATGTTTCACATTCTAGAATGTTTTTGATAGTATACTTTATAATTATAGTGTTTTATATTTATTTACAGTATTTTCTTTAAACATTTCCTTAAACTTGAAGATAGAACTACACATTTTTAGGTCGTTATCACAACTATTCCAAATTTCTCTAGCCTTAATTGATGTACATCTCTTTTTAATATTAGTTCTTACTGTCGTCATCTCAAACATGAGTTTCCCCCTCAGGTCATAGTGGGTTTCTTTTATTTGGAACAGGTCCTAAATGTAGTTTGGTAGCAGTTTCTGCTGGGCTTTAAAGGCAAATAAAACAGTTTTCTGCCCTACTATATCATGGAATTTTAAAGTATTATATTTAAAAAAGAGATTATTTGTTGGTTTATAATAGTCAGATCTATTAATTATCCTTAACGCTCTTTTCTGTAAAATGTTTTGAAACGCTCGCACATTACATTGTATAATATGGTGTAGTGAATAAGTCATATACAGTACAGCTCAAAATTTACAGTAGCAACTGTTCCCTTGGCAACAGGCAACATATTAATTTTCATGGAGCTCTTACTATCAATACTCAATATTGTCCACATATATTTTAACGTGCGAAACATGCCAGACCCCCAAATGTTGTAGAAACTCTAAACAATCAGCTCTTTATTTCCAGGGCAACTGTAAGCATGGGCCGTGTAGGCTTTTAACTTGTCCTTTGGTTATTTGCTGTCTGAACCCCTGAGAGAGCACGGCAATTGCTGTCCTCCCAGGCTTAATCCTCTGATCCAGAGAAAGTTTGTAAGATGTCAGCAGAGTGAACGGAGGTGTGACAGGGGAGAGGGGGGAAGAGATGGGGCAGAGGGGAGCTGTTCTGTCAATCAAGTTGGTTTAAAAAAAACAACACAATTCACGTCTTAATGAATGAACCAGTGTCACCTTTAAGAGGACAAGCATGTGAACCACACTCGTGTCTGGTCTAGTTAAATGAAGGAGGAGCTGGTGTGTGGGGGGGGCATTGACATGAAGTACCCAGCCGTCCTTCAACAAACTGATGTTGAGATTTGATAAACATCTGCATTAAAGAAAGGAGAGCCACAGCGGAGGAGAACAGGGTCTGACACACATTTAAAAAGCTAAACAACAATGAACAAACAACCCTTATTTAACACATGAACATACCCACTGGGCAATTGTTTGTTTTTTCAGAAAATGCAGTATAAAAGGTCCTATTTACTGAGATCCAGAGTGACTCTCCCCATGCAAAGTAAAACGTTCATACAACAGTATTCATTGATTCATTTCTAATTTATTTCTTTCTCCTCACCTTGGGCTGATATAACTTCAGTGGCTAATGTTCACTTAATATGGATTGATGGGAAGTCGTTGAGTCCTTTGCGAGGTTCATTGCAGACCAGCTTATTCTGCTCTTTCAGGGACTACAGCACAGTGTAATTAATAAAATAAGAGAAAGACAATACACCTTAGCTCTACTGCGCTGCCTTATGGGACGGGAATATTGAATTAAACAGTAGCTGAGTTCATTCTAGTTTTTATTAATCTAATACTTACAACACAAAGGGGCTCTAAGTAAATAGATAAAATGAAAAATTAATAAAATCTGTATTGCTGTTGTCTGTTTGCTTAAAACGAGGTTTTCAGAATTTAAAACAAATGTGTAACGGCATTCGAAGTGTGTTTCCAGACTGCAGATGTTGGAGGGAGTTGCTTTTTTAGGATTTGAAGCATTGTGACATGTTTGCAGGCCAGAGCTTCCAGAGCTACATGCTGACCTGCAGTCCGACTGTGTGACCATCCCAGTGGTTACCTACATGCGTTTTATATAATCCTCTGTTTACATCACGTAACCACCTATCATTTACAGAATAAATACATAGAACTCTTGGTTTTCCAGGTAATGGAAAATGACTACTAATATATTTTGTCCTATATAATAATGATAATTTATTTGTACCGCTCGTCTCTCTTCTTCATCCTCTCTGTCCATCTCCCACCTCTTTTCTTCCTCCACCCAGCTGGCCTTCAGCGGGGGGGGGGGGGGGGGCAGGTCTTGCTCATGTTTCCTTCCCTCATGGGGGGAGTTATCCTTTCCTTCCTTCTTTAATATTTGCTCGGGGGTCATGCTCAGGTTCTTTGGAAAGTGCCTGGAAACAGTTTGTATTGTAATAGATGCTATGCCAATAACATTGAATTGAATTGGATTTAATTGAATTAAACATTGTTTACTGTGTTGAAATAAGAAAATAAAACACATTTATGTTTAAAAGAAAAAAAAGAAAAAGTTATATATCGATAAAAATGCTAAAGGCCCTGATGGTATATTGTCCTTTGGGCAAAAAAGTTATGGCAGAAAATAGGGACTATCAAATATCCACCAATCAGAAGAAGGGGCGGGGCTAATTTGTACCAATTTTGTTCAAGGACACAAAACCGAGTCCGATGATACCATTCACAAGTTTTTATGTCAAACCATTAAAAAGTTATGGCAGAAAGGAGGAACTATCAAATATGGACCAATCAGATGAAGGGGGGGTGCGCTTTTTGGCGTCTATCGTCGCCACGGTATCGCTTTTGACTGAGAAAAGTAATGCGCGTCGTCGCAGGATGGAGACGCACATTTTGATGTATAACACCTGGGTGCACGTTACGGTTCGGGCCGCATTAACGGCCGAAGGAATGGCATAAATTGCGCCAAAATTACACGATTAATTCAAAATGGCTTGAGGCCATGGCGCCAAGAGACTTTTCTTTAGATTGCGACATGATACTGGTGTGTTCCAATTTTCGTGCATGTACGTCAAACCGTATTGTGGGGCTTGAGGCACAAAGTTTTCTAGGGGGCGCTGTTGAGCCATTTTGCCACACCGATTAATGCAAACCATTAAATATCAAATTTGGCTTATTATGAAGACGTGGACTGATTTTGTGAATAAAGCATTTTCCAAGTGTTGCGCTGAGCCTAACCTTATAAACCCATCATCAAAAAAGAATGAAATGCTTAAAAAATATAATATAAAACACTTTCTGTTATTTCCAGAAACAAAATGGTACCGTTTTAAAGTGAAAATAAAAATCTATCCTTACATGCTTGAGGGCAGTTTGGTCCTCTGCCCTCCATCCTAATCATCCCCACAGCCTTCAATAGTTGTGTCTCCCTTGAGATACTCCCATTGAAGGCCTTGAGAGGTGGTAAAGGTTACACTGGAACAAAGGATACGGCAAACATCTTTGATTACTTACTATGCTTACGAAAGTGAACGATTTCAGCCATGTTTTCAAATCCACATACTGAACACATTGGAAAGAAAAAGGTCGTAACGCGATTAAAATAATTACAGTTGGCCAGATTTTACACCTGCAGTGTTTATGGTGCATTTTACTCTTAACTCTAAGGCTCTAAGACTCTACTTAACTTTGCTCACATGACTTGACCCCTCCTTGGCCTTGAGTTAAAAAAAAATCCAAGCTACTTTGTTCAATTTGCATATAAAAGAGAGTAGTTAACAAGTAAATACAACAAAGGGCAAAGCAATGAAAGAATAATACATTCTTGGTGTACATTTGTAATTTTAAATAGAACCAGTTTATTTTGTTTGAAAATGAAAAACATCTCAGTTTTAGGGTGCTTTCACACCTGTGGCCCGTTTGTTTTGTTCCGATTTAGGGGCTAAATCGATACAGTTGTTTCGTTTTTCGTTTGTGGCGTTTGAGTTCACAAGGCAACCGTCTGTAGCGGTTCAAAGCTGTTAACAAATGCCATGCGCGAACCAACTGTTCTCTCATCGGTCAGAAATGAACGCAGAAGGAGTTTCTTCTTCCGGGAAAAACAACAATGGTTATAACCCCTTCCACATAGAGGGCGCAAAGCGCAGACCGCCGCCGGCGATCCCATTCATTGTGTATGTGCTACTGCGGCGCAAGAGCGGACCGCACCGCTGCAGCGTTTGCGCCGTGCCTGCCTGCCCGAATTGAACATTTTTTTATTTCACCGTGCCGTGCTGTGATGACATCAAGGCACGTCCAATAGGAGAGAAGGGAGAAGGGAGAAGAGAGAGAAGGGAGAAGAGAGAAAGTTGTGTCCAATAGGAGAGAAGGTGGTGGAGGCTGCGCCGACTCTTCTCCTTGCGCCGCGGTAGCACATACACAATGAATTGAGTTGTGTCGGTTGCTGTGTCGATTCTGTTCTCACTCCAAACGAACCGCTCCAGGTCTCGAATGGAAGCGAGTCGAGACCACCTCTCCTAGGCGATCTCGGCTCGCTTGTTTTGTGCCGCATCCGATTGCTGTGTTCACATATACCAAACAAATCGATCCTTAGGGGGAAACGCTTCCTGTTTCGGAACAACTGCTCCAAACGGGACAGGTGTGAAAGCACCCTTAGTCTGCACATCTGTAGTGGTACCCCTCGGTTTGTCTCTAAATATTTACCCTATTCACCAGCATCATCAACATGTCTCAGAATTCCAGAGCACAAAGTTTTTGTTTCGTTGAAACAATGTCTTTATTAATTTTTCCAGTTTAGTTCTAATACGTTATTTTGCATGGCGTATTACGCGGTTCATTGGAACGACCCTTTTACCGACCACCAACCCTCCAACCCCTGTCTCAGAGAGGAAAAATGTTCAAGTATTTGAAATATACCAAATATAAATGAATAGAATAAATAATGACAGTTAAATAATAACTGTAAGTAATATATAGGGAATAACTGTTAAATTCCAACATAGAGCACATGGCTGTCACACTGCTGTACATCTGAAATCAGGGGTTCATCATGCATATTTCCCTTGGGCAAATCTCCCCTCTCCTCTAGGGTCATCGACGTGCCCTGCCCTGAATCATCTTCTTTAAGAAGTCTTTATGACTGCCTTTGGCATATCCTTTCTGAATAATGTCCAGACGTCTTCACATATATCCAGGTTTTTCTTAAACATAATCAATATTCTCTTCATCGACACACATTCCACCACCGCTCCAATCCATGCACCAATAGGTGTATCAGTTTTTACCCAGTTCAATGGTCCTGATAGCCTGCAGAACAGCAAAATCGATACATTTACATTCTTCAGCTTTCACATTGAGGTCTGTTGGAGACAGATGAAAAAGTGTAGGTTTGGGATCCAGTGGGATGTTCAGATAAGATGGTCTCAGTTCTTCCAATCACCTCTTTCCATTTTCATTTGTCAGTGCATGAATGTCCCTTTGGCCTCACTACTCTTAAAGCATATATATCATTGTAGTGGTTCAATTTAACGGGAGTTAAATATATATGACTGCATTAACCAACCATATCGAAGTCATTTCAACTTGTGTTTCCTGTTTGTTCCTGGGATTTTTCACAGGTTCATTTCCGGTCATCGACTGTAATATCCTCCTTTAAGTCTGTTCACAAGATGTTGAGAACGTTTCTTTTTTATGGTTTTAGAAAGTAATTACATATACTTGTTTCTTTTTATAATGATGTAAAACATTATTCATTATTTTCTATTACTTTAATCATTATGGTAGGTACATTCTAAGTAATGAATATAGAAATATAATTATGGTGTGCTCATGTAAACCCTGAGGGTGAAGGCTGGGGTATTCTAATTCCTTTGAGTTTGTGTAATTAACATATAGATTTAATGGAAGAAAAGCCTTTAACTAACAAAAAGTGAGTTTCTCACTTTCTGCATTAAGATAACTATTTTGTGATCATAATGTTCAGTGTCAACATCAGCTAGTCAGTGACACCTGTGGATAGCGCTTGATTTAATAAAAAAATATGACACATATTGCTACCTAAAAAGAATGAAGTCAATATGTTGCATATACCTAATTTTATGCTTAAATAAGCAAGATATTTTTCAAAGAGTAGTTTTCCAGCCCCTGAAGCAGTAGCACTGTAGCAGTGACACAGCGTGGTTTTCATATTATTTAATCAAAGTTGGACAATACACTGCATAATGTATATGCCCAAGTATCAGAATCCTGCATGCTGCACGGCGGCCGAACCACGTCTTCAGGCATCCACTCTCTTCCAAGCTCATGGATCGCAGAAGGCACAATTTGCCTGAGCAAAATAAAGAAACAAGAACTGAAATCAATATGTGTCAGATAAAATCAACTGCCTCATTACAGATACAACAAGTCAGATGGACACATTTCCCCTGCGCCATGTAGGTTTTGTATTTTGTTGAGATGGAGTTATTGTGTAATTAAAATACACAAAAGTGGGGGGGGGGTCACAGACAGTATTCAGAGGGCTCAGTTCTTCCCCTACTGTACGTCAACTGCCATGTTGTTCTTTCACAAATATGGTAATGATTAGTGATGAACCGAAATGAAAATTTGTGGCCGAAACCGAAAATAATAATCAACACTTGGCCGAATACCGAACAATACCGAACAATGGTTCTTCGCAGTTTTTCATTTATTTTGCCAATTTTTTCACCATTACATAAATCAAATAAATGTGCTTTAGGCATGCTTTTCAAAGAAAAAAATATTTTACAAAATTACAAGGAAGAAAATATTTACACATTTTTTAATTTCCTAGCATTTTCTAAATATCCCAGCAGACATTATACCAGCAAAGAACAATAACTTAAAATAAATAAATTAGAAAAATACATTTTTTGGCCATCTTTGAGCTTACGTTAGGCTTAACTGACTGAAAATTGTAACATAGGCCTTAAAGCGACACTACGTAACTTTTCCACCTTAATATCATATTTCCAGAGTCATTGTGATGGTACATCAACTTCCAACAGGTTTAATGACACCTCTGTCATGGTCTGAGGGGTCTGTATCGCCTTCACTGGCACTATGTAACTTTGAGGAGCATGGTAGGAACCCTTCCACACTAAAAAACTACACATTTTTATGGCTTTGACTGCTTTACGGCATACGTCACTTCCCCCTCCTTCCCGATTCGTAGTCGAGACGAAAGAGCTCAGGAGAAGCTGGTAACCCGTTGCTGCATTGTGGCTGCAGCAGCTCCACACACAACAGACGTGGGGAAAAGATCTCTAATGGTTTAACTTTTCACCGCTTTCCTGCTCGGAGGCAGAACCACGGAGGCCGGCCAATTATCTGAGATAACAAATTAAAAGAGTAAAAGAGTCGTCGGCTCGGTTGGATCGCGGCTGTAACGAGTCCCACGAAACATAACGTTCCTCAGTAAACAAACAAACACGCACACAGACCGGGGTCGGATCGTTCAAACGGGTTTTATTCCCCACTTCTCCAGCTAAACGCAGTTGTTGGCCAGCTCTCTGCGGTGCGATTAATTTTGTTGAGGAAAAAATATTAACTATTTGATTTGTAGCTGCAGAGGAAAAAAATTATCTCACGAGGAAAAAAAAATATTGCTCACGCCTCGGAGCCTCTTCAACATAATATAGCAGTCAAAAAAAAAAGAAAAGAAAAGTAAGAGTAATACAAAACATGTACTGTATGTTGTACTATTATACTAATTTATTGAAACACATGGCGAGTCAAACATTTACCAAAGCAGCTGCCAAACACTCCTAAACAAGGTAGTAAGACGTGGGTTCTGCAGAACTGCGGCAGTAAATCCTTCTAAAGAGTGGCGCTCCGACGAGGAACTCCATTATTTAGTAGGGATATCATATGGATCCAGACCGTTAATAATCATTATTTTCTCCATATACCGCTCCCTGGCTTCCTTGTTTAAGGTATCCCGGTAAATTCCAGTTCCTTTCCAGCAGTTTAACATCTTTTTTTTTGCGTTCCGTCTGTTCACTTGGTGAAACAGAAAAGCGTCCCGTCTTCTCTAAAAACAAATGCAGCGACGGGACAGGAGTTTTCCGGCAGTACGCGCTGGTGCTCATGGGAAACGTAGTGTTCTTTCTGGTAAAGCACTACCGCTTTTGTCCAAAAGATGCCGCCAAACTCAGAAAAGTTGAAAGTTACGTTGTGCTGCTTTAAAACGATAAAAATGCATTAAAGTGCATTGTAAAAAAAATAAAAGTGCAAAATAAGTGGATAAACCCACAACAAATTAATAATTATCCTGGGCATATTATACGAGATGCAGCACTAAACAGTCTTTCGCTGTCGGTGCTTGTGCATGGAGCAGACAGGTACTTTGGGATGGGAACAACATTGTAAGTTCAGTTCTTTTATCAATGCCTTAGCAATAACAAAATAAAGAAAAAATAAAGAAAAAGGAAATTAATCATTTTCCCATAAAAGTAGTCTACCTAATTATTTATATTATTCTTTTAAATATTATTTTATCATATCTCCATTTCACTTATGCACTCTTCAGTGCTTTTATTTGTTTTATTGCTTTTATGTTAAATACAGCTTATTATTATCATTACCTGCGTGCCATCTTTGCCAAGTCAGGAAAGCGGCCTTGATTGGTCCTCCAATATGCGAGAGGGTTCGTGCTCCTGGGGATGGGGACTTCTGGCAGATAACCATCCAACTGTTGAGCAGTTGCGCTTGTCATCTGCCTGGCATCTGGGTTTTTTTCATGGAGGATCTCAGCGAACATATCTGAGAGGGAGGGCACGCGCACCGCATCTGTACTACGGGCCCTTTTTTCTGCGCTCTCTCCCGTATCTCCTGCGCTGTGCGTCACGTGACCGTCTCCATCACCAAGCGGCTTTCCCAGATCCAGCTCAGCCTGGATCATTTCTTGTTTCCTCTGCTTTTTCCCCACATCCAAATAATGATTTTTGTATCGTGGATCAAGCACAGTCGCAATGCAGAACAGAGGTTCGGAGTCTGCCTGACTAAAACGTGTGTTGACAGCCTCTAACAGTGTACGTTTAGTTGTTTTTACTCTGTGGTCTGTTTCAACCTCTTTGCTTAGAAGACGTTTTAGTGCAGCAAGTAAGGGGATAACGTCTGCCACAGATGCATCAGATGAGCTGATCTCCTTTGTTATCTGCTCAAAAGGGCCGAGGAGAGAGAGAGTGTTCTCAATTAACAGCCACTGGTATGAGGTGAATGTTGCGGGCAGATCATAATCTGCGACGTACGCAGCCAGGACTTGCTTTTGTGCAAAAAGGCTTTCCAGGATATAATAGGTGCTACTCCACCTTGTACTCACGTCCTGTTGGAGCCATTTTGGTGGCATTCCTAACTGCTCTTGGATAGACTGTAGGCGCGAATAAGCAAGCGGAGAATGCTTAAAGTGGCCGACAATTTTCCTCCCTGTTGCTATGACATCCGCTATACTGCGCTGACTTAACACTCCCTCATTGACCGCTAATTGAAGAGTGTGGGCCATGCACCGTATGCCTTTCAGGTCGCTGTCTTCAATCGCTTTTGCCATATTTCTTGCATTATCACTAACTACCGCATGAACTTTAAATCGGTCGATATGCCAAGTGTGAAACATGTTGGCATATGTCTCGGATATGGCTGCTGCTGTAGGGGACCCCCTGAACTCTTGTGAGTGAAACTCACATACTGGTGGGGCTGACATCTGAGCTCCAAATATCTGTAGTGAAGCTGAGGGCTGCAATGTCTGAGTTGCAACGACATTATACATCTCAGATAAGCACATATCTGAGAAATACCGTCTACTAGGCATGGTGTAATGGGGCTCAATGTGCTTTACAAGCCTCCGAAACCCAACGTCCTCCACAACCGTAAAAGGTTGATCATCCAAAGGGATAAATTCCATTATCTTGGTAGTAATGCCTTTGGCTTTGGCGCTGTCACTGGCAAACTTTTTTTGTCTTTTCAAAGACGTTGGCCACGGATGGAGTGACAGCTTTCCTTTTCGCTCCCATCGTCTTTGTCTCGTACGCGACATGCTGTTCAGGGTGTTTTGATTTCAAATGATAAATCAAACTTGTAGTGCTGAAAGACTTTGCAGATATTCCCCCTCTTCATATTTGAGCAGAACATTCATTGCAAACAGCCATTCTTGTATTATTCTCTGCCACTGTAAAATACTTCCACACTGCTGACATGTTTGCACCGCACCACCTACTCCACGCTGTTCGCTGTTTGATTTTGTCATCTAAACGCGCGTGTAATAGATTGATTTATGTTGTTTTGGTTCCACCTCCTGGTGAATGTTAGGTAATATGCTTATGTGGTTACCTTTTGGTTGGCCAACGATTTATGTTTGTGGTGCGCAACCGGTAGGGGAGCGGCCAGTCTATTTCCTTATATTACAACGCCGTTATTAATTGTTCATTTTTTTTCCCTCTTATTCCACCAAACACCGAAAGTGTTTTTTTGCTATTTTCGGCCGAACAGTTTCGGTTACCGAACAATCGGTGCATCACTAGCAATGATAGTCAAAAATACCATTTAAATGCATAATTGTATGTAAAATAGCATAAAAAATGTTGCAGCTGTGTTGGGGACCCTGTAAAGATTCTTTCTATTGCGCCCAAAATCCCTAGCGGCGCCCCTGCTGGTAATAGAAGGTGGTTGCAGTCGTTCTCATCTTCCATTCACCGATTCCTAATGCCACCCTGTGTGCCTCTGAGATGTCAGGTGGCACCTAAACCTTTGCAGCTTTGTGCACATAATACTTATTGTGGTGATCAATCAAGGTTCAAACATCCACAGGTTTTGTTTTATGAAAGATGAGATAATCTTGAAATGACATACATTATATTTGTATGAATGAGAACAGTTCCAACATTTCAATTAACCTTCAATGTAATGTATTACATTTGGAGGCGGCAGACAGAGTCTCTTTTAAGCCAAACTACGAGATTTACTCTAGTTTTAATGCACGACTCTTACCAAGTGGTCAAAGTGCCTGGACAGGAAGAGCATGTCCAAGAAAAAGCAAAAGTGACGTCTATAACACAGCCGGGCTCTCACACTTATCTGGAAACATCCTGTCCTTAGGGTTTTATTCATTCGCTGCAAAGTCTAAGGACTGTGATATGCCACCCTTTGGATTCACAACAGAAGCCTCTCCCTCTTCTCCAGATAGAAAGTTTCATTTATTTATTTTTCTTTGTCTTCAAAGTAAATGTTACACAAAAACCTACAAGCAGACAGGCTTTGGTACACTCTGTATTCAAAACTGTAACGAAAACACCCTGGGCTGTATATCAGTCAAGACATTTCATATTAAACACGATTTGTCATGGGGCCAAGGGAAAAGAAAAGGTCAGACTGAATAACAAACAAATACTATATGAATAGGGTATCACAGTTTGGGCCATAAGCTTGAGACACGTCACATTTTCAATCTCCACCAGTGGGAGGACAAATCGCCTGAGAGGAGGGATTAGGGTTGTGAATCACTGATGGAATAAAAGCCTCTTGTTGTTGCTTTGTAATTATCTCTGCCATATTTACATGTTAAAAAAAAGAAATCTTTTGTTAGGTGGTGGCATGAAAATTGCTCTCCTATGAGTCAACACTGATGTTAAATATTCATGACTTTGTGTGGAAAGCAGCATTTGGGTCCAGGATGCCAAAGAGAAGTAAGCAAAGGCACAGATTAGCAGAGGTGACGGGGTTGATGAATTCAAACATTTAGGAGATTATGTCTTTGATTGGAATAATGCTTTGCAGGCAGATTTATTCAGAGCATTTGGGAAACGATTAAATTTTCACTAACCCCCATCGCCATCCCATCATCCATATAGAGTTTTGACGTGCCGTGTGCTCTGCTGCTCCGGAGGTGGGGTGGCATTCACGTTTCTACTGTTGAGAGAGAATTGATCCAAAAGGTGACACCAAGTATAAGAACTGTCAATAGAAGGTCAGCAGCGCTCCACCGCCAAGCATACAGAGTATGTACTAAGCCTCCTGTGCAGCCATGCGGTGTTGATCAATTTCATATGAGAAGGTTGTAAACACCCAACTCAGTCACCTTGCAGCTTTGCATTGGATTGCAACAGACACTGACTCTCATGTGTATGGGATGAAAGTGTGTGGGGGGGGGCTTCCAAGAGTAGATTAAAATTCCCTGACAACTTTACAAACAGCACTCTTAAAGTTACAGTGTGTTACTATTACTCACAGGCGGTAATCAGGTTGGCGATGGCACCCACCATCTCTAAAGAAACAGCATCAATCTAAGTACACGAGGGCTACGCACATGCTAGCCTGTTCTGATTTTAAAACATTAAACATTTGATAAGGATACACAAACTGTCCATAAAAATAATTCGACCACCAAAAACAAAATGTTTTGATGCGCTGCAGGCATGTTGTAAATGCAGCTGTTATATCCTTCCTTGATAGGTCAACCCTGTACTACACGACCATTGTTGGAGTGAAGTGAACCTTAACAATGTTGTAAACAGGATTGACATGGAGCAACAACTGCTCCTCTTTTCGTTGTCCTTAGTTATCAGCTGCTATGCAGATAAAGTGTATTTAATTATACTGCAACTCCCTACATGCACAAGGGGAAAAAAAGAACACATGATAAAAGCAATCTACAGCAAAGCTCATTTCCAGTTAATTTTTGGTCCGTTTCAGCAGGCATGGCCATGCATGGCCTTGTGATGTGTGTTTACAGTGGTGTAATGTAGACAGGAATCTCTTCTGAAACAAGTACAAACATAAATGTGGATGCAGATTGGCTGAAGAATGCACTCGTGCTAGGTGGTCTGTACCGTACCCGAGTATTTTCGATCCCAAAAGCTTAGCCCATTTGACTAGTGTGCATTTTGCTTGGGCACAGTATGGCTGGTCATGCAGGGAAATCCCAATGCAACCATGTTGTATCTGTCTTGAACTTGAAGTCAAAATAAGCTACAAAATCAGTATTTCAATCATGTTTTCTGAGCTATTAGCGTTGAGTTGGCTCTTTGAGACCGTGCACACTTCCAGTTAGCAAAAGGTAGCTTAATGATAATGTAGTCATGTAGGGGTATCCTATAAATATGTTGAACTATGTACAAGCTTGTAATCGGGAGGTAGGGTCAACTGTGCCAGGGGCCCAGCACGGTACAACTTGGCTAGTGTGAGCGCACCTGAAAATATCCATCAAGGGGAAAATAAGCGAGGGAAAAAAACCTTGCTAAGGACTTCCAGCTCAGCTTCAATCATCATGTGAAGGCAAGATCTAACTCAGCTTTTTATGCCCTTAAAATAGCTAAAATCAGAGGCTTTATGTAAAGACATGCTGTAGATAAAAACTCTGGGCTTTTATTCCCAGCAGTGTTGATCATTACAGGTGTAAGACAAGCCTCCCCAAATGAACATCAAACAGCTAAAATTGGCAGAAACCCGAGCAGGGAAAGTTCTAATAAAGACTAAATCAATTGATCACATCACAGCAGGGCTGAAATCGTTAAACTTATTACCAGAGAGTCATAGAATTGATTTTAACATACTGCTTCTTATGTATTTATTTTATTTCTATAGCACAAGTGTGTATCCCAGTGTGGGATAAATAATGTATATCTAATCTAATCTAATGTAATGTAGAAGAACAATGTGGAAGCTAGAGGGACCAGGCTACGTCTTACATGTTTCATCATTACACACCTCTGAGGACCTAAAGGGAGATTGTGGTGTTAAATCAACCCCAGGTTTATTGTTAGATGGTAATGAGTGTAAACCTTTGTTAGGAAGCAAAACTACGGGAATCAAAGCAGTTTCGAGTTTAAACGGATTAGGGATGGCCCAATCACGTTTTACTTTGCTCCTGAGTCCCAGTCATTTGATTTTGAATATCTGCTGATCATATCTGGAGATCATTTATTTTTATTTATTTATCTTTTCTTTTCTTTTTTTAGTATCATCAAGAGGTACCTCAACACTTGATGTTTTCTAATCTATTGCTGAGATGTGCCACATTAGTTGTATATGTTCAAAGACCACTAAAGTAAAAAAAAGAAAATGCTACTGTTACTGTAGTTTGGAAGTTCGGCTTATTCCTCACCTGGCATAAAGTGTAATTCTTAAAAGGTAAAACTTTAGAATAGACAATAAATTATGTAATTGAGCAAAAAAAAAAAAAGACGAAAAAAATCCCCAAATTTCCACCCAATACCAGTCATTCAGAAATCACATGATTGTTCCTGATTTTTGATTACGTGATCGGATTGGGACATCACTAAAACGGAAAATATGTTTGTAGTATTATGGATTTAATTTTAGCTTATAGGGCAAATAGCTATGTAAGAATGGTCCGTGTATCTTTTGGTCATTGGATTTTTCCATCATGAGTGGGAATCAAAAAACAAAAAACGATTGGTTTATTTGATTTTCCTTTTAAAACAAAAAACAAATATTGAATTACACTGCATTTTTTCTTTTTCTGTGTTAATATAATTTAACAAAGATTCAAAATAGGCCTACGCTTTTATTTTCGTTTTCTATTTCATATAAGAAAAATGAAGTCAACAGAACGAAAAAACGAACCAAAAACAACCGTTTATTCATATTCGTGCACCGGAAGCTGGCATTTACAACCGAGTGAACTTAGTTCTGGATATTTGACAGGCATTCCTGTGACAATTCTCTCCAGGGGAAGTTTGATTTTAATATTTTATTGGTCGGGTTTACGTGACTCGGAAATGGCTCTGTATGCGGCAGTTCGGGTAACCATGGTTACCATGGCGGCGCTGGAACAACAGATCGAGGATTCTTTTTTAAAGATTGATTAAGGACTTGTTCCACAGTGGTTTGACGCACAAACACATTTCCTGCACGTTGCAGCAGATGTGTCTCCTGCAATGCTCAGAAATGATCGTCAGAAGATTCTGTGCTCGGCATGATCTGAGGAGAAAAAGACGCAGAGCTGGAGAGCGCTTTGATTCATCATGGCCGAATGACCGGCTATCTGTGTTCACTGGATGTGCATGCTGGAGAAGGTCGGGTTGGAAGAATTAATTTAGTCCCACGCGTGAGGTATCCACGTGATTACCATTATATGTATAAATTGCACTGCAGCACAAACTTTACCTGACACCGGAATTCATGGTATGGCTGATGGAGCTCTCTTAGGTTCTTCCAACCCGACCTTCTCCAGCATGCACCCCCAGTGAACACAGATAGCCGGTATTGCGGCTTTCCTGTACTTTTAGAGCCGCTTGAGAGTTTATTGTTAGGTCCTGTATATTTGCATGACGCGCTGCTGACAGAGAAGCACGCTGAGTCCGACAGAAGTTTTATGGCGTTTAATGACAAAACTCAGCCACAAAGGCCTTCCGACGCTTAATGGGTTTTAAACGTGTACACTGCAAACGTGATCGGGGTGATCAGTGATCAGTACAAAGCGGTCAACAAAAATTAGGCTACGGCTCCCTAACAGCCTGTCCTAACTGCACGCGAGCGTCCGACTGTCGCGCCGCACTGCGTGGCATCGGACCCGCTCTGAACCCGTTATCGGCCCCACGTTCTACCGCGTTCTTTTGATTGACAGCGGAGACTCGCCTTTTATTCACCCGCCCGTGCGCTCCTGAAAGAAACTCCTAAAATAACTCCTAAAAGAGTAAAGGGACAAGTAAAAGATGGGTGATTACTTGTAATCTCCCTACGTTTGTACTTTCTAAACAGAAAACAAGCTTATTATTCGGTGGAATAAGTGGGGAAAAAACCGAACAATTAATAACGGCGTGTGGTGACGCAATCAAACAGCGAACAGCTGGAGTGACCAGCGTGTTCGTGGTGTTAAATGCAGCAAAAACATGTCAGCATGTCAGATCATTACTGGGATGTGGGGGGAAAGCAGAGGACATGAGAAATCCGGCAGGATCCGGGACAAATTAAGCCCTAATAAGATTAAGATAAGATTCTTATAATATCTTATTATTTTATCAGAATCTTCCAGCCTGGCGATCTCCAGCAGCTGCCACTTTATTGAGGTTCTTGTATTGAAATGACTGTTTCCTACAGCGTTTTCAACTTTTTTTTCAACTTTCAACCGGCTTTCAACGCGACCGACGGGAAGAAAATAGAAGCAGGGCGTGCGACAAAAGTCCAGCTCAAAACGACGCTGCGTCGCTCGCAACCAGTGTAGACAGTACAATAAATAATAAAGAAATGGAACTGTTTTTGACGCTGACTCTCGCTCGCGTCGCATGCAGTGTGTATATTTGCAATATACTGTGGACATCTGAATAAAAACCTCATAAATAGATTGAATCAAAACGCTCTCCAGCTCTGCGTCTTTTTCTCCTCAGATCATGCCGAGCACAGAATCTTCTGACGCTCATTTCTGAGCATTGCAGGAGACACATCTGCTGCAACGTGCAGGAAATGTCATTGTGCGTCAAACCGCTGTGGAACAAGTCCTTAATCAATCTTTAAAAAATAATCCTCGATCTGTTGTTCCAGCGCCGCCATGGTAACCATGGTTACCCGAACTGCCGCATACAGAGCCATTTCCGAGTCACGTAAACCCGACCAATAAAATATTAAAATCAAACTTCCCCTGGAGAGAATTGTCACAGGAATGCCTGTCAAATATCCAGAACTAAGTTCACTCGGTTGTAAATGCCAGCTTCCGGTGCACGAATATGAATAAACTGTTGTTTTTGGTTCGTTTTTTCGTTCTTGTTGACTAGTAATTTCATTTTTCTTATATGAAATAGAAAACGAAAATAAAAGCGTATTTTGAATCTTTGTTAAATTATATTAACACAGAAAAAGAAAAAATGCAGTGTAATTCAATATTTGTTTTTTGTTTTAAAAGGAAAGCCAAATAAACCAATCGTTTTTTGTTTTTTGATTCCACTCATGATGGAAAAATCCAATGACCAAAAGATACACGGACCAAGAATAAACTGTAATATGCTGTTTCAAGCCTCCGACAAAATTCAAAAATGTAATTCCACTAAAGTGATGGTACGGAGTTGGTAACTACAAAGGAACCAAAAACGTTACCTCTGTGATTGTACAGGAATATGGAAAAAGGACTGTATCTTAAAAACATGGCTATTCTATTCTTGTCACCCTTAAATTTCAGTCCTTTTGTAGCACTACTGTCCTAAAATTTGATGAGTGTGACGATTATGTATGAAGTATGAAAGTATGAAATGCATGAGTGGCCATGAATTCATGAACATGAACTAACGGTGCGTCCGAAATGCCATACTAAACAGTACAGTATATACTAAAAAGTATACTTAAGTTCGGCACACTTTTGAGTAAATATCAGTAGTATGCATTAATTCGGACGTACTACTCAGAGCCACACGGCACTTCCTGCCATTGGGAGGGGGAGCTGTTACCATGGTAACAACTCCTATCACAGCAGCAGTAGCAGCGCAGCGCTCCGCTCTTTCCCGTTTATCCTAGCCAAAACAAGATGACATTATATAATAATTTTATATACGAATATTATAATATTAATATTATATAATAATATTATTATACTTAATATTATACTTATGACATATACCGTACGTATCTGCGCAGCACTAAGTTTCTGCTTAGCTAGTGTCCATCAATCCATACTAATACATTTCTCCGGAATGAGTATGGATAGCGCATACTATTGAGTACGTACTAATGTTTCGGACGCACTAAAAAAATCTCACATACTGTTTTTGTAGTTTAGGGTAGAAGTATGCAATTTCCGACGCAGCCTATGTGTCTATTCAGAATAATATGTCCGACATCCGGCCATTTCCCATACCCGTTTTATCCTTTGCAGGGCGTCTGCTGGAGCCTATCCCAGCTAGTCACAGACAGAGGCAGGGGTTCACCCGTGACCTTGTCGCCAGTCTATCGCAGGGCCACATAGACAGACAAGCACACTCACGCTCACACCTACAGGCAATTTAGAATCATCAATTAACCTACTATGCATGTTTTTGGGCTGTGGGAGGAAGCCGGAGTACCCGGAGGAACCCTTGCAAGCATGAGGAGAACATGCAAACTCCACACAGAAAGTCGCTGGGGACCCCCATCCACAATGCAAATTTATACTTGCAACATCATTTAAGTAGAAGTGACATGTGACATATATCTTATGAGAGCGTTAAAGTAGCTACCTATCTGAAATATGCTGCAACCACACATTCAATTTTAACTCAAAATTGGTTTTATTCATCATTTTCTCTCTAACAAAACTTTAAACTCATTAGCATGTAGTAATACACCCAAGGTTGATTTAACTTGGAAATAGTCCTTTCAGATAACTTTTTTCAGCTGCTTTTTCCTCTTAACTGATAAATCCCTTGCATTTTCATTTAATTTGCGATTTAAGACGTTAAAATTTCAAAGGTCTGGGACGAAAAAGATTTTCTCTTGGCTGAATTGATCAATCGTCCTTCATTTCATATGCTTTAGGAAAAAGGAAATACCTAAGCTTTTAACAGTAGTTAAATGATAACCTGGAGTGGTCTAACGAGGCCCCTTTATCACAGAACAAGAGGCTTTGGGAAGTTTTAAGAGAAAGCAGATGTACTTGTTTCCAAATTGAGAAACTTAGTTAAAACGGTAGTATTACAAAGGTCCGAGACCAAGCTGTGTTCTTTAAACATCAAGTTATTTTATTTTTTCTTTTTAACTTCTGATAGTTTTGTATTTCTTTTAATCTATTAAATCTGTGTTTTCTGTTCTCTATATTTTGAAAAGCACTTTGAGATCCATCGTACAAATACAGAATTTGTGGTTAATTTGCACCTGAGAAAACACCAATCCGCTGTTTTTATGTATTTAAGTTTTGCTACAGTTTTGCTACGATGAAAAGGGGGACTCCTTCATCACTGAAAATTAAAATGAAATTTTATATATATATATATATATATATATATATATATATATATATATATATATATATATATATATATATAGGCTATATGCAATAAAAACTTAAAAAGGTATTAATTTTAATACTGAGAGTTAGTGTTGAATAACATTGATTTTTATGATAGATTATTCTTAATCACTGGCTTAAAGTTCTGAAGAAGAAGTACGGTGCTATGTTGTAATTTCTTTTGTTGAATTAATAATGGAACCACTTTCATTTGACATTAATAAAAAATAAGGAATAACAAGAAACTTTGTGTTTCAGTTTGATGTTTCTTTATCATTGTCAGTAAAAGAAAAACGGGCACACGAGAGTAGACCGATAGGCACACAGTAACAGCGGGAATTAAGTTCAGTCATGAATGTCTGTTCTTAATGTTTGACTTTGATCTGGTTTATTTGATGTAGCCTACACTACTGAAAGATGCGTTCCACCATTTCTTTCCCTCTTTGACCTGCTTCCTGCCTTGACATCAAATGAGCTGTGGCCTCTTGCTTAAAAGATTGAAAGGTTGTTAAAGCATAGTGAGGTGGAAATCAGATGAAAATCACCCCTGAATTGACTGCAGGAAGCCAGTAGTCTAATTATTTCTTTATTTTGAATTAGATCATTAAATGAAAAGAGATCAAAGTCAGAGAAAGAAAAACTTTTTTAAATATAAATAACTATTTTCACCCATACTTGTATTCCTAATATTATGTTTTGTATATTACAGTGTCTTCAGCTTTGCTTGTAGTTCATGGAGTTCAGCATTAAACTAAATTCTGCAACATGTCCTTCAATAGTCACAATAACAGCAGGCTGCAGTCAAGCTCCATCTCAGACTGCAAAAGTTAATCACACACTAGATAAAAGGAGGCCTCAAATAACCTCTTCTGTGGAAAAAATCAAATGAACATCAGTTATTTTCCATATTTCAATACAAAAATAAAGAGAATGCAGTTCACGTATTTTTTTCATGTACAGATTATTGATTATTATCTTTTAATAATTTTGTATTCCACATAACAAAATTATACTTATCTCATTTCCCTATAAATTAAAAAGAGAATGATAAAAAATAAACCATATTTATAAAGAATTTTGTCCATAGCAAGTCTTTATTATCAATATAGCAAATAAGAGAGTGTTTTGGAAGTTAGAGACCCGGTTTCCTTCAATCCGTGTGATTTAAATTGTGTTGCTGGACAGATTTCAGCAAATAAATGACTTATTAGTGGGCTGATTTTACACTCAGCCACTCCAAAACTATCAGGAATTCTTGAATTTGTTAACTTTCAAATTATTGCAAAGTGCATCCACTGACTCCAGAAATGTTTTTCAGAATATCCAGAAATATGGGTGGAGGAAATACAGCAGCTTTTACACCAGGTTGTTTATCTTGTTCGTTGGCAGTGCCTTTCAGTTTTACTTGGTGAGGTCCATCTGTACTCGCCTTTCCTATCTCCTGAGAGTTTCGACCCAATGTTTAGAGAGAAAAAACAAAAAAAACAAAGCTCTGACAACACAAAACTGTTGACAACAAGATGTTCCCCTGAGCCCATCATGTAACGCTGCTTGACGGACAATAGTGAAAAGAAAAATACACAATCTTTGACTATAAATATTTTACATAATCTAATCATAATGTGGTCCTGTGGCTCCAAAACAAGCCCACACCATCACCCTTCCGCCGCTGTGCATAACAGTTGGAATGAGCTGATTGCGCTGATATTCTGTGGTTTGCGCAAGATATTGAGCACGCCATAAAAGCCAAACAACTCAGCTTTGGTCTCATCTGTCCATAGTCCTGTGTTTTTTTTTCCAGTTCATCAATGTATTTAATCACCTGTTTAGCCTATTTTATTTGTACTGCCATGAACACGAGAGTCTGAGATGTGGCCTTTGGTTTTCACACAGTGGAATGATGGACTCCAAATTGTTTGAAAATGATCTTATGGCTTTTTACATGAATCTTCCAGACTGTGATAGCAAATGACAACCTGAAGAACAGCACCAGAGCAAAACAAACCAAACAGGGATGGTCCAGCAGTGGAGTAGAGAAAGAAGGAACAATGTATAGACACAGGGGGCTGATGAGTGTGAACATCAGGTCAATCAGGGGAACAGGGAAAGTCAAAAGTAAAACAAAAAAAAAGTAACAAACAAGGAATAACACAATCAAAATAAAACTGGACTCGAATTAAAGCAACCAGTTAGCACATAATAGAGAAGATAAGCCAGAGATAAAACAGAATTGAGGAATCCTAACAACCCTAACAAGCAAACGAAAGAAAAAGCAGGAAGTTGAGGAAACAAAACCACAAAACAAAGGCCATAAAGCAATCACAGCAAACCCCAATATCATAGAAGAAAATGCTTGATAAGGAATTAATCAAATGCATTCAACATATTACACTACCATGTGGTACAGGCTGTAAACAATAATACCAATGGAGGTATATTAGGGCTGGGCGATATGGATCAAAAGTCATATCTCGATATTTTCTAGCTGAATAGCGATAGTCGATATATATCGATATTTTTTCTGTGACATAATTGGGGTTTCCCCCAAAGCATTATAGCATAGCATCTCTGTTAGCTTCATTTTTTTCTGAGGCAAACCCTTAAAAAAACAGTCAGTTTTAATACCATGCCTCGTGCCAAATGTCACACAGGTACCTTTGTTAACAGAGGTCTGCACAATATCAAAATGTATAAAACAAAGGAAATAAAAATAAACTTCCTGCATATATAAAATAAAAATGCTTCTTGAATAAAATAAAAGAAATATCCCTTTCCTGCATAACAATTAAATTAAAATACACCGTGCAATTAATACAATGTAGACAGTAACAGGCAGACTTTTCCACTGAGGTTGACAGTTGTGCAAATATCAAATAAAACATTCAAATCAATTTGTCACAAAATAAGCTATATCAAAATCATTAAAAAAAAAAATAAATAAAATTTTTAAAACAATTTAAAAAAAGTTATATCGATATAAACGATATTGTCTCGTACCATATCGTGTTTGAAAATATATCGATATATATTAAAATCTCGATATATCGCCCAGCCGTATGGTATATGCAATTACTAGTCATATTAATTCTGAATTTACAAAGCAACTTACTGTACTATTTAATGGTTTTTGTTAACCCCTCAGGTCAGCTAATCAGCCTGTTACTAAAGTTTTTGTTCTTACAGTATACTGCTTTCACTTATTGAGCTCAAATTCTAATTGTTACATCGTTGTCAACCGTCATGTTTTTTACACCGTGCATGCACAACGGGAAGATTAATCCGGGAGCCAGTTTTTACTCTAAATGAGCTATACCACAACGAACAAGGCTACAGCTGCTGAGGATGTAATGTCAGCTTTACATAACTGTCATAAAGAAGTGCCTGTCTCCTCAAAATGTGTGTATGAGGGCAAATTTTAAGCAAATGTGAGAGATATTTGCTTCCATGCATGACAGATGAGACTTGACAGATGAGGCGGCATGGAGGTGACAGTGTATCCACTGTCCTCATCTTCATCTCAGCACACACATACACAGACGGAAATAAAATAAATGTAATGAAAGTAAAACAGCACTATGAAGGACATCGCTATAAACTGTGCTGTAAAATTGTATTAGTATTTTTTAGTGCACATTCCATCTGAGTATGACTCCTTGGAATGATGGCAAATTAATTGGGGTAGAGAATACTATATTTAATTTGAACACTGTCCAGCAAGGGTTAAGCAGAGAGTAGTAATTGTACATGGGCATGGTTAAAATTAATTAGACTTTATGTGGAAGCGCCCTTAGCTACACTTGTGCTGCTGCATATAAGTCTAGTTAACTTGGATTGTGTAAGTGGTGGGTTAGACATCATGCCAATCATTCAATTACACAAATGTGTGTGCGTGGAACTACAGTACCTTGAAGGGAGGCTCTGTCACTTCACATCACTCCGACTGCTGCCATGTTGCATTCCCTGACCATTTGTCTGTCTTTTGTATTGTTTTCTATCGACTGCTGACATGTGACTGTAAAGTCTGCACATGTAGGTTTGCGTCAATATTTCCCTCAGTCTTGCCTTTGACAGTTTATTACAGGTGCAGGGAAAGTTGGTAGTTTAACTTTCCTATAATAGTGGTCATTTATTTACAGAAGCAATGCTTGGGTTATACTTTTAAGGAGAACTGTTGTAAAAAAAGAAAGTTTCGACGGCAACGTATGGAGCATATACCGTAATGTTGCAGGGGTTAGAAGGTTATAAATGGGCACAGAGAAAGCATCTACAGATTAGAAGCTTACATCTGCTACTTGACTTTGTCGTGCCTAAATGAGGTCAATGATTTGTGTAACTGCACATGCATGCCTAATATGAGAGTTGTCTTATAGGCTTATTTTAATTGAATTGCAAGCACGCTATGTCCGTTTGAGTTCACAGTTCACTTCTTAACTGTGCGCTTTCTCTGTGTGGAAAATACACAGACACATTTTTGGTGGACTTTAGTTTAATACTGGTAAATAAGATATAATATTCAAATTAGGGCTGGGCGATATGGACCAAAAGTCATATCTCGATATTTTCTAGCTGAATGGTGATACTCGATATATATCGATATTTTTTCTGTGCCATAATTGGGGTTTCCCCCAAAGCATTATAGCATAGCATCTCTGTTAGCTTCATTTTTTCTGAGGCAAACCCTTAAAAAAACAGTCAGTTTTAATACAAAGCCTCGTGCCAAATGTCACACAGGTTCCTTTATTAACAGAGGTCTGCACAATATCAAAATGTATAAAACAAATGAAATAAAAATAAACTGCCTGCATAGAATAAAAATGCTTCTTGAATAAAATAAAACAAATATCTCTTTCATGCATAACAATTAAATTAAAATACACTGTGCAATTAATACAATGTAGACAGTAACAGGCAGACTTTTCCACTGAGGTTGACAGTTGTGCAAATAACAAAACATTGGTGCAAATCTCAAATAAAACATTCAAGTCAATTTGTCACAAAATAAGCTATATCAAAATCATTAAAAAAAATAAAATAAAAAAATAAATAAATCGATATAAACGATATTGTCTCGTACCATATCGCGTTTGAAAATATATCGATATATATTAAAATCTCGATATATCGCCCAGCCCTAATTCAAATCAGAGTCAACCACCAAAATCCTGCTCATCGTGATAAGGAAGGGAACAAATACACTTATCAGCACTTGCAAATGTATATAAGGATGCACCTGCACAAGCCTGGACGTACCAGTCTGATTAAAAGAGGCGGCTTTGCTTTTTCACTGATATACAACCCTATTTGCAATCAAAATGCTCTGAAGACACAGGTCCATGTGTCTTCTTGTGTTTGCATTGTGCTTTTAAAAGAGAACAAGGGCTCTGTATTTTAACGGTGGCAGGCACTGCATTGAACTGTACACTGTGTCTTTCAGACTGACAGGTTTGTTTGCATGCA
The DNA here is from genome assembly GCF_033807715.1 of Cololabis saira. NCBI lineage: Eukaryota > Metazoa > Chordata > Actinopteri > Beloniformes > Belonidae > Cololabis > Cololabis saira. Next base: position 44,642,655 of record NC_084588.1, on the reverse strand, counting down.
GAGCACACTCGGCCTTCACCTGGGGAGCAGCCGGGCCTTAGAGCAGAATAAAAAATTTCAAACTGGCTCACACACGGCAAAAGAAGCACAAATATAAGTCTGTGCACCTGTAATGTAGTACTGGCCTTACTAAGGGTGGGATGCCGGGTGAAGGACACCAATGACCAACCACCTGCAACTCCTCGAGAGCAGCAGCAGAAGGGCATCTTTAATGTGAAAGGAGAGGCAGGTGCCTTTTAAGACTAAATGACATTAAAAAGACGAGACCGATGCGAGAGACACGTATGAAGGACACAGCAGCCTTGCCTCATCCACAAAGACAACAAGTACTGTCATGGCGGTGAGAATGGGAATTAACAGAATTATTCTGGTAAGTGGCTGCTAGGCTCTCAGCCAGCACCCCAACCGCTGAGTGAGAAGGTCGAACGGTGGCATCTGCTGTTTACAGCGCTGTTCTCCCATCACTACTGCCCCACATTTTCCAAAATGACCACCTCCTTTCAAGGTAATGTAGCATCAATTTATTATTGAGGTCCTTCCAGCTTTCTAAGCTCCTCAACCTGTGAACCCAGTCACGCAGCAGAGCAGTCTCTGTTAAATAACTTAAAACTATAACAAAAATACTCGCCATTGCAATCCTGAACTGTAGGTGAGAGTTGAAATACCAGTCCTGCTTTTGATTTTCACACTCCTCTTCCACTCACTTACCCACACAATGAGCTAAATGCCAACATACTTGAACTACTTCACTTTGAGTAGGAGCTCTAGTAATAGCACAGGGGCTCAATCCACAATTTTCAAAAGTGATGCGAGAATGGACCAATTTAGAGCTAGTGATTTACTTGTTGGTTGGCAGTGCACACAAATCTTTTTTTTTTTTTTTTTTTTTTTAAATCAGTCACATTTTCAGAGTTAATTAAGATAAATACAGTTATGCATATAGATGGTCCTGCTACCAGGGGTATTCTTTCTCCTTGTTAGGTTTTTCTCATGCACATTGTGTTGGCACATGCGAGAAGCCTGACTAGAAACAGACTTAAGAAAACATAGAATCTTTATCTAAAATGTAACGCATTGGCACTTTATTCACTATATGTGTCCATTATAGGGCTGGGCGATATATCGAGATTTTAATATATATCGATATATTTTCAAACGCGATATGGTACGAGACAATATCGTTTATATCGATTTAATTTTTTTTTTTTTTAATGATTTTGATATAGCTTATTTTGTGACAAATTGACTTGAATGTTTTATTTGAGATTTGCACAAATGTTTTGTTATTTGCACAATTGTCAACCTCAGTGGAAAAGTCTGCCTGTTACTGTCTACATTGTATTAATTGCACAGTGTATTTTAATTTAATTGTTATGCAGGAAAGGGATATTTGTTTTATTTTATTCAAGAAGCATTTTTATTCTATATATGCAGGCAGTTTATTTTTATTTCATTTGTTTTATACATTTTGATATTGTGCAGACCTCTGTTAATAAAGTTACCTGTGTGACATTTGGCACGAGGCTTTGTATTAAAACTGACTGTTTTTTTAAGGGTTTGCCTCAGAAAAAATTAAGCTAACAGAGATGCTATGCTATAATGCTTTGGGGGAAACCCCAATTATGGCACAGAAAAAATATCGATATATATCGAGTATCGCCATTCAGCTAGAAAATATCGAGATATGACTTTTGGTCCATATCGCCCAGCCCTAGTCCATCAGCATTTGCCACCAACCTGTACTGCAAATACAGTTATGTGGCAATAAAATCCATTTTTTTAATGGGTAAAATGGAAATATGTGTAACAATGATGCAAAATAATGCACATACTATCTGAGAAGGCTTCATCTGATGAGTTTGGGGAAAACAGTGTTTCTTTTTCTCAGTTCATCTAAAGAGAGCTTAAGGAATTACTATGAACACAAGCAAATTATGCATAGACTTACATGGCACCATCAAAGTATTTAGATTTGTTTTGTACTCAAACAGTAATGATTTTGTTGTGTTTGTTAGATCCCATCTGGGAAAGCGCTCAGATGTCATTTTGTTCACAATGTTTACCGTCAAGGTGATCCTTTGCTTTACTTGTTTGTTTTTTTGCTGGCTTACCTAATCACATTACTGAGGTGCTATTGGCCCTGTGAACAGGTTTTGATACAGTGCAAATGATTATAATTTTAGCAGGCCAGCCTGTGAGACAGTTCCAGCTTTGAATTGCTGATTGGTGAAGTACTCTTTAATTGGTTTAAACTTTGCTCTTGCTGCTCGGGGATCTACACGCTTAATTTCAGCAAAAGGTCAATATCAATAAATCTGGATGCTAGAGTAGAGAGGAGAGCAGTGGCATGGAAATAAAATGCTCCACACCATCCTGACTCAAAACTGACCAAAGGGAGGGAGAAGCAAGCTGACCCTGATAACACCATGAACCAACAAGGTGCCGGGAGAAAATTAGAATTTGAAGCTCTGTTGGCCCACCCTCTTGTCAGGTGTTTATTGCCCGTGACCTCTGCAAGATGAGGTCAGATTTTCATATTATAGCAAACCAACTCCTTTGGCACAATTGGTTGCAGTATATTCAACAGCATCATAATGAAATTGCTTCAATGGAGGGCCCATATCAGCAGGTGGAGAGAGACAAGCACGAATAGACAGTGAGTCTTAAAGACTAAAGCACAAGAGACACAAGTGCACAATTGTATGCAATGCAGAGCAAATGCAGAAGGAAGGAGAGTGATATAAAAGAAAATCTACTCTGTTGGGGCCTTTCTTGTGGGATCAGCTCCTCTCTCAAGTGAGCATTACAAGGTTCCACAAAGGCAAGCAGGAAAGGCTGCCGTGCTTCGGGCCCTCAGGGGGGTATACAGACTCTACACTTGCCCCTCAGGATTTCACTGACCCAAATGGAGAGATGAACAGCCCCACTGATTACATGTCTAATTCTTTATACGGCTCATCACTCTCTGAAACCCAAGTGTAACATTTGCTCAACACAGAGGCCTGTGCTTTCACACACATATAAAACAATCCACAGCCATCAACAAAACCGTCCATCAAAAGACGATGGCACCTGTCAATCACTGTGATGGTCTTTGAGACGTCACACAAGACTGACCAGGTGAGATTAGAATGAATGACCAGAGCTCTCACTGAGCCTTTTTTTTAACCCCCATCGCTCAGCTGATCGGTGTATATTTTGGTGGTCAAGCTTTAAGCAAAGCAATGTGCTCCCGTGCACAATGGAGCAGAAATTAGGTAATTATTCCGTCTGGCGGCCATGCATCACTGCTCCCATAAAGTCAGAGAAAGGCAACACCAGCCAGAGGCTGAATGCAAGGAAAAGCAAATAAAAACAAAATGAATGCCAGAACTATAGTCATGTGAAAATATAAGCTCCCCCCTTCCAGTTATTAGGTTGTATTCATTAAACAATAATAAGATCTGGTCATCATTACTAGATTTCAAAATGAGTTTGATATAACCCAATATGAACACTAATCCATGACATATTTCACTGGGCTTACAGAATAGGGTATGATTCAGTGGCGTGTAAAACCATCCTCAGCACCAATTCTTGTCTCTTATCTTCTTTACAACATTGCATTAATTCATTGAAGTTTAACAACATTAATTTATGTACAGCTTTATTGAATTCTGATCACTGTGTGTCAGACAGTTGGCAGTCTGAGACCCCGTTTACACATAGCCGGGTATTTACAAAAACGGATATTTCCCCCTCTACGTTTTGAAAAATTCCATCGTTTACACGAGATCGTTTTCAAAATCTCTTCGTTTACACGAATCCGCATAAATAGGCTGTTAACGTCATGCCAGCCAATCAGAATCCTGGAAAAAACATCAACAAATGACACGTGACGTGTAACTTCCAGTTAAGGCTGATTTATGGTTCCGTTTTACACCAACGCAGAGCTTACGGCGTAGGGTACGCGGCGACGCACACCGTACGGCGCGCATCGCCGCGTAACCTACGCCGTAGACTCTGCGTCGATTTAACGCGGGACCATAATTCAGGCTTTACTTCCAAGACGGAACGAGAGTCTTTCGTTTGGAGTGACAGAGAAGTACTTTTAAGTGTGACTTTAGAATATAAAACAGGTAAAATACAAGAAAATATTGACGGTGGCCAAACTAATTGTAAACACAGGTCGCACAAATGATGCTGGTGACGTGTCTGTTGCATAATGTGACGTTCTGAAGCCTAAATCTCCGTTTCCCTCTGTTTAGACGCAAACGTGAAAACAGAGTTTTTGAAAATCTCCACTTTGGCCGGAGTTTTCAGAGATGATCATTTTTGGTGACTTTGAACTCCGTTTTCGTGTAAACGAACAGCCAAAACGCATGAAAACGCCTCAGTTTTTGCTCCGTGTAAACGGGGCCTGAGTTTGACTGGGTCATTGCAACACCTTGATTCTTGTTGTAGATTTGAGGTCATGACAGACATGATTTTTCTGTTGCATAACCAAATTTGAGGAAAGCTTTAGCTACTGGGTAAATGGCCTCACATGTTATTCTCGATCACCTTGCTGTACGGGTAGTCTGTACAGGTTTATGTTCAATTCAGTGACTGCCAGGAATCCAGGTCCCGTAGCTGCAAAACAAGCATAAATCCCGAGCACCGTGCTTGACAGAGGTGGTGTCTGTGTTGATATGCTGTGTTTGGAACTGGGCCCTTTGACCAAACATCTCAACTTTGATCACCTGAAAGTCTTTGGGTACGTTTAGATGCAACTACACAAACCTGTTTAATGCGCTGCCATGTTCTTTTTAAAGGCTAGTGGCTTTTTCCTGGCAATGAACAAGTACAGAGTATTGGGATTCTATCCAAACTATATTTTACTGCCAGGTCGGAAGAAAAAAAGTCCTTTAGTTGTCTGAATCTAAACAAACTGTACTTCTAAAATGCATTAAAATGAACACGAGGATAAATTAAGTTGAATGAGTGAGTTTGGCCCAAGTTTTAACTTCATTAACTCTGTTTCTCTTTGTGCTGCAATACGGAAGGCATCATGTACTAGTATCCCTTCTCTCTGTACTATTTTGTACATTTCAGCATTTGTCTGAAGATTTAACAAAATACAAGTTAGCTATATATAGATAAAAAAGGATGATGTGTCAGTTCATACAGAACTGTGTGTTAGTTTCTGGCACTGAAACCTAATAACCCACATGGGATTGTTACATGCTGTTCTTTGGCTTTAATGCTTTGAATGTCTGAAAATTAACATTAGCAGCTCTGCAAAGCAACATTCATGGAGTTTATTTAACAGTAAAAATTTAACGTTGCTGGTTTGCATCTTTTTAAATAACTTATATGGATGTCTTTGGCTACAGCTTTCGTTCACCAATTAGAAAGTACATTTTCAAATGCTGATTTCTCTAGTTCACAAGCTGAAGTGGCATTAATAAGAGACACCAAATTGCACATTTTCAATGTGTGTGTGTTTTGCTCGAAGTAAAAAAAAAAAAAAAGGAAGAGTAGGATGTGCTGCATGAATGTGTATATGAATAGGTGCATGTGGCTTGTGGAGCACTCTGACTAGTCAGCAAAATAAGAAATGCACTATTCAAATGAAGTCTATTTAACATAACTTGTTGACTTTTTTAATACATCTTCTCCTAAGCTAGGGCTTCACTGTCAGAATCAAATCATCACTTGGAAAAAAAAAAATATTTAAAGACGTTGGTCTAAATCCACAGGCAGACATGCCAAGATAGCGTGGTAGAAAACTTATAAATGCTGTATGAACAGTTCAACACACATCTATATTTAAATAGCTGGGTGTGTAGTATATAATTTGCTGCTACAGTAGGAGGAACTTGCCTGTTTTCATTTGGTGTTTTGTAATTGGAGGTAGCTGTAGGGATTGTGCACGTGAAAATGCAGCCGTTTCATTCCTAACTGCAAAATGCATATCTCATTGTCACATTAGGGTATTCTAGTTTCCAGAAATGCAAAACTGCAATCACGGCTGCAGCACTGAGAAAGAGCTGTACATCAGTCTGACAACAATCACTGCGACATTTAGGAATCACTTAATATAGTGTAATTAAAAAAAAATGAAACAATAGCTGTGCAGCTTTTTCTTTGCCTATGATTGCATTCTTTCAGTCGCATCTATCTTCTGTGATATAATCTCAAAGGAAAATTGAAAAGGCCAGGACATACAAAATTGTCTAAAATATGTCTTTCACAAGCCTGCAAGCATGTAATGTCAGTAAAAATGCTCTGGTTTGTTGAGCAGGAAAGCATAATAACTTTATCCACCCAATTGGTTTGATTACAGTGCTGTTTCACAAGCTCTGTCTCAATCATGTAAGATTTGTTATCTGCCCAACGTTTATACTGAACTGTAGAAAATTTGCAAGAAATCACGACAGATGGACACATCATTCCACTGCTGTGCAATCTGCAACAAGCACTTGTAAATTGTATTACTGGTAACAAATCACCCATTAATTTTGCCAGGACTCTGCCAACACTATGATATAAAATCGTATTTTGATAGGCATAAAATATATCAAATTGAGAGTGACCAGGAAATTGAATTTGTCAGACGTTCGGAAATAATCAAAGAGACGGAAGCACAATGTATTGATTTGCCCAACAAAAATGCAGCTGTCCACGAGCTTTGCCAACTTTGTGCCAGTGATTCTGATCACTTACTGCAGGGCACAAATAACGATTAGGACCGAGAGACAGAAAGCGGAAACATTAAATAAATAAATAAATCACTGTATGAACTCAAAATATTTGATTTATTTTTCCCCAGTAAAAGGGTTACAGTCATGTTAGGACTAACTGTATAGCACCCACAAATGAAGATACAGTACGTGCAGTAATGCACAGTCAAGAGTAAAGGAGGGAGGGGAAATGGATTTTCTTCCACTTTACCCTCCTTGTGAAAAAACGGAAGCCTACAGCATTTTTTAATGTGTAACCTAACTGTTACTTTTAGATGGACTGGGTAAGATGGATACATGAGAACTGAGGAAGAAACCAGAAAGGGACCCCAAGGCATTTATGTCTTTAATCTGCGCTGCCTTCGTATTTCATTCATGTGTCACCATGAAGGGGCGTGGGATGGCGACGAGGTGCTCAGATTTCCTCTGTCAGAAAGGAACTTAATACCATCTGAAGCAGCCATGATAATCCATGCTTACCTATTCCTAATCAGGGGATAAGAATCAGTAATGACAGGCCCTGGTCAACATGAACCCCAATAGGTGGCTAATGATATTTCATGTCCTATTATCCTGCGTCTTCTCATGCTGGTGCATCTCCATGACATAGCCTTCTCTCTTTAATATGCTCACACTGAATGAGAGGGATGACGCATACCCCTGACTGGGCCAAAATCCGCCCTCCAGTGGGTTAAGCAATTTTGACACCGTGTCTGCCTTCCTGTGTAACTGAGCGGAGCTACTAGATACAGTCCACAGAATCATCAAATACTGATAATGATATTTTGCTCTTGAAATAAAGTGTCTAAGGCACTGCTGTCTGTCTTCAAGCTAAATGCCGAGGTGCATTTCAGACCAGACGGAAAGTGGTTCGTTGGGGGTGATGCCTCCGACGATGATTTGATAAAACTGGAGACTCGACCGGTGAAGCGTGACATGCAAATTAAATTTCTCTAACAGAGAAAGCGATTGAAGTCAGACAGGGACTCACCAAGACAGACCTCACAAGCTCGTCTCGCTTTTGGTTCCCTGGTTTAGAAGGAGCTCTACCCCTGAATTTGAGCAAACACAGATGTGGCAGCCTTGTTCAAATATTTTCCTCCGTAGAATGAAGTCCTGTCCATATTTCCTCAAATGGCAGATTTTTTCTCTTATACAAGATAAATTCAGTCTTCAGAAATGTGCCTTTTTGTTTCTGGCCACTGACTTGCATGGTTTCAGTGTACTCAAATATAAAGGAAGTGAACACAGTCTTGATTTCTTTTTAGAAGACAGATTTTGGAACCAGAATAAATCAAGGCCTATTGAAACATCTGGACTGAACTTTGCCCTTTAAAATAGAGTTAAATAGCCCAACTAGCGGGTCATGCATAATACAACTACTAAGAAAAATGCATTAATACTAAGTGAAGTTGAATGAGTAGAATAAAAAAGGGGGAAAAAAGAAAGAGGAAAAAGAATCTGGACCAAACAAGAAGGCTGTGGCACAAACGTAGCAGGGTGATATTTGAGAAAGTGGGGCTTAACATCTACTCAAAGGATGCAAGCTTAGGAACCAACACGAAGCTTGGTGGATTTGTCAAACCAGCTCTAAGTGATCCTGGTATGTGTGTTTATGGCTTTCCTAAGCAGACCATGAGGTTGGTCACGGATTAACTGATGCACAAATGGAGTTATGTCCCACTTCACTGAAACGTACGAGAAGGGACAACGCTTAATATATAAGAAAGGCAGTAAAACTAATAATAAACTTGGAAAGCCTGCTTGGCGGACTATGGACTATGCTTAGTGGTCCAATATCGAGGCTACACTTAAAGAGCACATTTGTAAAAAAAAAAAAAAAAAAAATCTTACTGTAGGTGTTATCAATCAAACTGAAGTTGGGTGTCTCTGACTGAACTGGAATTTCATTAAAAAGAAACATAAAACAGTTAGGTATCTTAAATATAAACTCTGATCATGTAAAACACTTTTACATTGCTTTCATATGCCTAATAAGGACATTTCATACATAGAATTACATTTTGTCGGTGACAGTGATCGTAAATCATTCTAAACTGAACACTGATGCCGGGGAAGGATTTTCCTTTCACCAAGTCTCCTTCATGTAGCCGCTCTCCTGTGACCAGGGAAGGTGATGAAGCTGTGAGCCACCAACTTTATCAGCGCACATGCAGCTTGAATGATGCAGTTTAGAGCTTTTATTGAGATTATTCCCCATCTCCAGCTGAACATAAAAACATGCTGCTAACATCAAAGAAAAAAAAAAGACAATGTAGATCATCTAAGGTACGGCTTGTGCACGGCTCCATGCTGTGCAATGCAGAACCTTGAATAGCAAGTAGTCTGCACAGATGATCCAAAAACCCTATGCAGACTGTCCCCTCATCAGCAACAAAGCATCCAGCAAGAAATTAAGAAACATTTTGTGTGAAGAAACTGTGTATTCACCATCCTACATTTCTTTAATGTTGAACATCTTTGAAAATATTAATTGGAAATGGTCTTACCGTCAAAATAAGAAAATAGGAAGGGAAGTCTCATTTTAAGTAATTCATAGTTGTTCTACAGTAAAACATTTTTAATGAGGAAGTTTAAATAGAATTTGGATTCTAAATTTACATATCGTAAAAGCTACAGTATGAAGAAGCTGTTTTTTTTTTTACATCTTATCGGTCACTGTTGCAAGAACCTTTTGACCTGATTTGATGGCATTTCTTTATTCATAGAAAACGTGTGAAAGTCCTTGACAGACAAATGTAATGTGTAGCTAAGAGAAATCTGCCCTCAAAAACATGGAAATGTATATTTTTCATTTACTCACAATTTTTACAATAATGTTCCTCAAGCTGAACATTTGTTAAACTCAGTTTACTGCAGCTTACTGTTGTGCCACAGGGGGCGTGCTGGTTCAGTTATCAAAAGAGTTATTAATGGTTGTCGAAGGACAATCCTTAATAATTAATAAAGTAGATTATTTATCAAATTGAATTATCAAAATGACTTAATCAAAACGGGGCACCACCTGATGTCATCAGGAAAATGATAACTAAACAGCAAGAATCAGTCTCAAGGTAGATTATTCTTCAGAATAATAGTGAAGGGAGGAGATCGAACACAGGCCTCTGCAACCAGCAGTTGTGAAAAATCTAAAGCATAAACAACTTCTCTCATTCAAATTAATCAGAAGAAGTGTCAAGAAGATGGAAAACGACACTTCGGATAAATTCTGATGGCTAAACTACACAAAACACACTAACTAAACATAACACAAAACTTCATATTACATGTGTGTGTGTGGGTGTCAGTGCGTGTGTGTGTGTGTGTGTCTCAATATGTGTGTATGTGGGGGGGTTTAGTAGGAGCAGGATGAGGGGAGAAAAACAATGAGATAAACAAACACACTTAAACTAACGAACACGGTCGCGGCAGGATCGGCGATCCAGCTCACAACGTAAAAATAAACTGGTGTTAACTAAGTTTCTCTGCCCAGTGCCCAGACACTGAACAGCCTCTTACGTGAATCTTTGTAAATGAAGAAAAAGGTGGTTTGGTCTGGCCGGTCGGCATTCTTTGTTGAAAAAGGGTAGTTACGCTCAGCAAGGGATCCTGATAAGAGCGGCTCTCACTCCCTCCTGGGACAGCAGCATGGACACAGCAGCTTGGCCTCCTTGAGCTCCAGGTCGGTCCAAAGGCGTTCACGTGGAGGCATGCAGGGTCCCTGGTTCGGCTTTCTGTTTGGGCTCGGAAAACTTGCGGGTCACTCGCCGCAGGCTGCAAAACAGACGCTTCTTCGGTCAACAATCACAGGAGGAGGCCGGTCCGTAGCTGGTCGCTCCTGGTGCTAATAATGGTGGTTCCTGCTCACGGGGACCGTGGACAGGTCTGAGGCAGCAGAGACCTGTATGGGAGAGCAAAAAAAAAAGAATAGAGCGAGCAGAGGAGAAGAGTCTGCTCTTTGTAGGGGCCCAGGCTGCAGAATGTGTCCCCCCCTGCAGTTTGGGGTCCATACCCAATCAGAGGGCTGTTCCTTATCTCTAAAGAGCCTTAGATGCAAATTCTGCTTGTGCTTTGAGTCCATGGGGATTTTCCTTTGTTCCAAACCATGTGGTCAGGTGTCGTAAACTCGAGGCTGGTCTCAGAACAAAGCCTTAAAGTGGACCTATTATGAAAAACACGTTTTTTCTTGTTTTAAAGGTATTGTGACATCATTTTTAACATGCTTTTAACACTATTAAAAGTCTTGGCCAACATCCCTCAAATGTGTCTAAAAGAGTGTAACAAGAAAAACTTCACTCTTAGTACTCTTTTCCTGGCTTTTTATTACAGTGTTTTTTTGCGCCGTGAAAAATGCTTCCTTTCCCCCCTTTCCTGTCAATCATTGCTCCGCTCCTCCTCCAAACCTCCTCCAGCCCAACCATACGCTCACAGCGGCGTCGGAGCGACAGGCGAAGCATGCACGGAAGAGCAGCAGGGAGAACCACAGCAAACAATCATAAAAATAAAGGCATGCAAGCAGCACTGTCCCCTTATCTTAAGTCCAGTCAGTGGCCGCGGGTCTTCTTAGCAGTTTTCCTCCGGTGATTAGAACAAAAGACGCTCTAAACAGCTCCGTGTTAAGCCTCATTTATGGTTCCGCGTTAAATCGACGCAGAGCCTACGCCGTAGGGTTCAGCGTATGGTGCGCGTCGCAGCGTAACCCTACGCCGTAGGTTCTGCGTCGGTGTAACGCGGAACCATAAATCAGCCTTTATGGTGCGCTGGAGAGGAGCGGAGGCAGGGAGCTGGGTGGAGGGGGCGGTGATTTAGCGGGCCGTTACGTAACGGCCCGCCACCAAACCACATGCGCCGTTTTTGCACAGTTATGCGGAAAATCCCAGAAAGCACACAATACACTGAATGTTAAAAGTTCGTTGTTTTTTGGGTGTAATTGATGTCAAGACACCCAACAAAACACAAAAAATCAAGAAAAATTTGTTTTTCATGTCACAATCCCTTTAACATATATAAAGTGGTCTCCCCTCACCCTGCCAACTCAGAGAAGATGAAATCCCATGAAAATCTGCAGGGTCTGCATCTCCCGCCCGAATGAATCTTCCAGTGTCATGTGACTTTTTTGAGCCGTTCTGAATCTGCTCCCGTCGTGACGTCACAACGGGAGCAGATTTCCATAGGTTCGGCCTCCGCTGCTTAAACCACGCCCACAACTCTCTCCGCCGGCTGGAGCTTCAGCCATTGTTTAGAAGCGGTGACTGTTTTCCACCGGTTTCCACAGCGAGGGAGAGTTAAAATGAGGTTTTGCATCAACATTTACCCTCATAAAAGGATCAGTTCCCACAGTACGGACCCGGCAACTGCACACAAGTCAGCGGTAAGTGACGTTATTTTTTTATGTTATTTATATTTGTCTACAAGTTTGTTTTTGCATGGGCTAAGTATTTAGCTGAGCTCCGAAGCACCGGGGCCGCATACGGAGCTGCTGGAGCTGCTCACGGACCGGCTCGGGGAGGAGCCCCGGGCCCCGGCGGCTCCAGTGTTCCCCTAACGGAGCCACTCACTCGTTAGTGAGTTAATTAGTAATACATTTTTTTTCTCTTTATGGTTTTAGATCTTCCAAGCACCTGAAGCTGTTCAACGACACCTTCAGAAAACGCACGGTCCTTCCTTGAGCCAGCAATAGTACATAAATGTTATTTATATACAACTCATGTTTTATTTTTTTAACAATAAAGTTGCCATTTGTGAAAATTCAGTGTTGTTATTTCTTTACAGTTAACATGATTCATTTGTCTTATAACATAAGAAATTATGAGAAATCTTCCTGTGTGAAGACGAGGTGACCCGGTCAGGGAACTTAAGGCTGATTTATGGTTCTGTGTTTCACCAACACAGAGCCTACGGCGTAGGGTACGCGTCGATTTAACGCAGAACCGTAAATCAGGCTTTAAGATCCGTTTACAGCGTGTAACTGAATGAGAGCGTCCGACTATCACGTCGAGCTGCGTGACATCGGACGCTCTCTGTCCACACTGAAACCGTTAAACTAGCGGCCAGTTAGGACAGTCCAATACAAAAAAAATAAAGCAATGGAATTGATTTTGTCGCAGAAGCTTCTCGCATGGGAGACGTTTTGTGTACGCAGCCGCTGCTCTTCTGCCCGGAGTGACGCTTTGTCTCCTCCCCTGCTACACGTCATTCAAGCAGCCAATCAGCGCAGAGCCTCATTATCATAGCCTCCCCGCCCCTCAGAATCCCTCATAGAGAAGAAGGTTAGAAGCGGTAAAACTAGTGACAGGGCCCACAGGCTGAATTTCTGATTTATGTAGAAAAAACAAGCTTTAGATTGTTTTTAAGACATTCAAGGCCTGTTTAAAATATACATTAAATGCCATAATATGTCCCCTTTAAGTTGGGCCTGAAAGCTCATCCACAGCCTGACTGTTCACATAATCACACATTTCACATGAGTTCATCATCACATAGGACTGTGGCCCAACATTACATAGCTGGAGGGAAAAAAAAGGAACAACTCAACGTTTATTCTCTTTCTTGATTTTAAAGGAAAAAAGACAACAGCTAATTCCTGTGGTAACTGATTTCAAAATAAAAGCATTTCCTGCCTGATGTGAAAGTATTTTCATTATCGTTATCATTACCAGTTGTCTAGACATATTTTGCTTGAATTAAGTTTAACTGATATCTCTAGATACTTTAAATAAGGTAAAGCATACAACTCATACATTAATATTTATCTTAAAAAAAATATGAAATAACATTTTCTTTTAATCCCTTAACTAGAATTAATTGGCCACAACATATCAACAACTTTTTCACAAGTGTTTTTGCAATAAAAACCCAGACTTCTTTTAACATTTTCACAGAAACCCTCATGATAAATTCAAATTCAAAGGTATCAAAACTACTGTACAATAAACCCCCAAAAATCAAGTTGGTTTTAATATTTTATGAAATGCATTTTTTTCTGTCATAGCTTCGTTCACTTTTGTACCATCTTGCATGTGTTCTTGATGATTACATTTTGTGAAAAGTAGTCTGCAGAAATTGAAGATGCCGTCACCTGAGATAAAAATGCTTTCCATAAACCTAGTCATGAGTAGGGTTCAGACACTTTTTCATTGGAAAGCCTTGGTAAAATTGAGAGCGTCATCATCCAAAACATCCTTCAAAAAAACCTGCCTTGTTTCCTCTACAAACTCTGAATTTGCAATAATGGTGCCACTGCGGGGGGTCCGTGTTTCCATTGAACAGTGGTTTTCTTTCTATGAGCATAACTCTCCTAGTTGTCTCTCTGTACTGCTCCATATCTCATCATGTGAGACTTCTCTTTAAAACAATGAAAAATAAGATCTTGACTTTAAAAAGAGACAAAGAGACAAAAAGAGACAAAAACATCTTAAGTCTTTGAAAAATTATAGCAACTGCCATGACCGCTGTTGAGAACATAGTCAATAGATGGTGAAGGCAAGGGTGATCAGGTCCGTCACCATAAATGTTGCTTATTTTGTCTATAATAATGATCATAATTAGTGCTGTCAAGAGATTAAACAAATTGAAAGATTAATTAATTAAGATCTGCAATTAATTAATCTAATTAATCTCTTTTATAATCTCACATAAAAATTGCTGAGAAAAGCCCTCATCTTGAGGTGTTTTCCTTTAAATTCATTACATTATTGTGGCAGATCAAAAGATTGATATATGACGGAAAAAAAGTGGCTTTATTAAATTATTAATTATTTTTTTTAACAGGCTTGAAGAGATGGAGTCCTAGACATTAACATGAACAACATTTGGCAGCCTCTCGGTCGCAGACGTGCCCATGCGTGGGCTGCTCTCCTCCAGTTTAGTTTGGCGTTGCCGTGGCTCAATAAATTGCTAACATCTTTGCTGCTAATGTGACCGGGTGCTTTGCGTTTATGTTGTAGGCTAAACTTGAGCTGCTTTGATGGTAAGCAAATTCCTTTCCACAGTGAACACATAGCACTCTACCTTTATCAATGGTGCAGTCGAGGTGTTTTAGAAATGTAAAATCCCCATTCACTGGACCGACAACTTTCACATGCTCCTCTATTTTGACTTCTCTTCTTTGCCAATCACTGTTCCTCCCTATGCCTGTCCAGCTACAATGGGAGCCTACCAGCGTAGCTAAACAAGCCCAAACACAGTGACAGCCGATGTCAAGGTCAAGGTGGGACTGACCATTGTTTTCCATCCCTAACAATCAAGCACGAGAAACCCACCGGACAAACACAGATGTCATAATAAAGGCAACTCGCAAACAGAAAAAGTAAAGTTAGAGATTAAAAAATAGATTAAGCGATTAAAAAACATAACGCGATAAATATGCCTGTAATACATTAATCACAATTAACACACTAAATTGACACCCATAATTAGGGGTGTGCAAACAAGGGTACCTCACGATTCGATTCGATTTCGATTATTGGAGCTTCGATTCTTCGATTCTTCGATTCTTCGATTATAACGATTGTCGATTCGATTCGATTATTGGTGCCACGATTCTTCGATTATTGTGATTTTTAATGCTTTTTTCCCATACAAGATTGATTTTGTCTTCATCTGTGGCTACATTTGTAAATAAATAGCCAATCAATTAACTCAGTTCCTCTAACAACACTCATTAAGTAAATAACAAGGTTGTTTGAACATTTGACATGTATTTTTCAAAGACACAAAATAATTTATTTTATGACTATGTAAACATTTGCTCTTTGACTTACTTAACTTTGACCAGGGAAAGCTGCACTTGCATGAGAGCGCCCTCTATTGGCGTAAAACACTGAAAACGGTCAAGCCCTGGATTTAATGAGTTCATTAATTCAAGTAAACAAGATATGTACTTAGTGTAAACATATCTGCCATATTTCAAGTGAATAATAAGAAATGTGCATTCTTGAAAATGAAATGATTCCGCAGCTCATTCAGTCTGGAATCTGGATAGGATAACTTTTACTGGACCATAATCGATTACAAATCGTCACGTGACGCATCGCGAAGCATCGACACATCGATGAATTGCACCCACCTCTACCCATAATCATAATACCAAATTACAATTTGTTTGTAAAACTTAGCTGTTGATTAAATTTATTTCTAGTCACAGTGACAGTTGACTGAACAGCTAGAGAAGCAGGATTAACTCCCAAGTCCCAGATGGTGCAAAATTACAGCTGCATCGTGCCAAATTCCATGAATCATGGCCATTCTAGCTGATGAGAGTGGGGTCATCGGAGGCCCACCGGAGTGGTTTAGAAGTGTCCCAGAATCAGCTGTCCACTCTGGTCGCCTAAAAGTGGCGCAGGATCATGTTTATACGCAGCAAATCGAGCTAGCAGGAAGTCAGACACAAGAACGCTGCTGCAAAGCTTGTGGATTTTCAAAATAAAACACCATGAGTTTTCCCTGAGATGTACATCGACTTTAGACACATTAGATTAATTTAACAAGCAGAAAAAAAATAAAATAAATAAAATTTAAAAATATGAGTGATGACTCGCGGCGATGAGTCAGTCAGGATAACTGACATGGTTTTGGTGTTTCGTTGCTGTTTTATTTTGAAACCTGTGTCTTTGTGTTTCAGTTACTTTTTGCCCTGATCAGCTGCACCTGTGTCTCTTCAAGCTTTCTGTGTATATCTTGTCTTGTCTTTCTCTTGCTCTCTGCTGGGCCGTACTGTTTCCTCCCTCTATGTGAGGTTTTTGGAGTTTTCATCATGTTTAAACTCTGTTTTTTTTTGGTAGATCCTGCTTTGCATCGCTTTTGGTTTTTGTTTATTTTACATAAACGAAATTCTTTGGAACTCCTGCCTCCATCATCTCCTGCATCTGGCTCCAAATCACCTTTGTTTTTTTTCTTTAATGAAAAATATGCCAGAGATGTGTATGAAAATCAAAGAACAATCCCCAATTTAGCATCAAGGAGAACCAGTTTTAGCTAAATCAAACAGAACTAATTGTTTTGTATGTATTTCTCACATAGATCATTAGGAATTTTGTTCCAATCAGGTCACACAACACTCACTTGGACTGGGTAACCATGATAGCTTTATATAATATAAATATTATATAAAATATAATATTATATAAAAATAAATCATCAAAATATAAATACATCATCCAGCACCCCTCTTTAATATTCATGTTGCCTCACTCTGCTGCACCTCTCACTTTTTTATTTATTTTGTAAAATTTTTAATTTTTTATCTTGTACTTTTGCATAATTCTTGTCTGTAGAAATTGTAAATAGGTCATAATTATTTTCACTACCTCAAACTGCTGCACCTTAAAATGTTTATAATTTTTGTACATAGAAATTCCACATTTGTCTATTGTTTATTTGTTTATTGTTTACCTTTAAGACCATAGAGAGCGAAACTACCGGAGTCAAATTCCTTGTTGGACAATGTTCGAACCTGGCCAATAAAGATGATTCTGATTCTGATTCTGATTCTGATTCTGAGCTTGATTCTTCAGCTATTCTGTTTTTTTTTTTTCCAAATAGACTTTTCTTGGTACGCTGCTGCTTTTTAAGGCATACACGTTTGGCATTGCATATACATTTAGAATACTTTGGGATCTGGAGAAGTTCATGGTGGGCCTGAAGACAACCAGGAGATCAGATCTGCGTGATGAAAATCAAACTAATCGTGACCCCTTTACCACTGTCAAAAAAAACTAGAAAAATCAGTGCTCTAACATAATGCCAGAAATAGTTTTTATTTCTTAACCACTTAATGAAAACCGACAATTGTGCCTGACTTCAATTTTCGTTCCAAACAAATTTCAGTTATCAGGGTAATATTTCTCTCTCTGCTCACGGCGAAGGCGGACGCTTATCTTCTCCCGCTCCTTCCCTATCTACCCTGCTGCTGCTCTCTTGTGCTGTCTTGTCATTCTATTGGAGCCTCTCTTTTGCATATCCTCCGAAGATTTCTAAAATCATGGAATTGGTTAGCTGGTCTCTCAACCCAATTGACCAAATTTTATCGACGAGAAGACGAGGAGCAAATGGGAGCCCTGTTGCCCCAACGGGACATTTGCTGCTGGATATGATGGACTCCTGGCTGAAGTGTAGGATCATGTATCTGTCGATACTGTCAGTCTAAGACTTTGAAGACACCTACATAATTGGATTTCTGATAACAGGATTTCTGCTTTTTGGAGCTGGCAGTTACCTGGCATATCGACAAATTCGGAAAACATCAACAGCTGTTCTGGCCCTTTCAGAGCTGCCTGGCGAATGTGAAGGGATAAGCTGTGCGACCAACAACTGAAACGTTGTGTGAGCAAAATCTTCTTGCACAGATTTGCAGGCTAGTTGTGGTTTTTGAACTCATTGGCGCAATGGAAAAGACCTTGGAGAAGTTGGGAGCTCGACTTGGCGGAAGTTGACTGTTAATTCGTTTGTTTGGAGATGCCATTGAGATGAACCAGGGACTTTAGGGCAGACAGAAAATTACTGGAGTCGGCATGACCCCAAATACGATTGTATTATTTGAATCTGGCTTTGGTAGAGCGGCCTGGCAGGCTGATAACATCAAGGACAATGGCTGACGAATAAATCTGGGCACAGTTCACACACTTACCTCTCGTACAAACACACACACACACAAGCACACAATAATAAACACACCTCCCCATTATTCAACGCCTTCCCTCGCTCCCCCCATATCATCCCTCGCAACACAGAAAACCAGGTTGTAACGTTGCGCCAGGAGGCTGTTGCGATCACTTGGGTGGCCTGTGCCGGGAACCCCCCTCACATATACGCTTGTATGATGTTGTTAAAGTGTTGAGTGTGTTACTTTTATCTGCACTGAGGTGTTTTTTGCACCTTCATACTGTGTCTTTACACAGTGTTTTTCCCCTCCTTATCCCCAGTGTCATCCTTTCTCAGCTAACGATAAGGGCAGCGCCTACCATGGCTGCAGCCTCAGGCACCTGTCTACCTATGTCCTATGTTGTCGTCTGTTGTGTCTTCTTTTCGTTCTCTTGGACGGGCTGTACTGGAATACATTTCGTTGTGTCGGGACGCTGACTCAATGACAAATAAAATGCATCTGAATCTAATATTGTTTTGTCCACAATCAGCCTTAAATACGGCTCATGTAGCTTAGACTGATGAAGTTGCATAGCAGCGTCCGCTGAAAAAAAAAAGAAATTACCATCTTAATAAGATTTGTGTCATGTATCAAAACAAATCAGTTAACTTAATTTAGTTTGCTTATAATATTTAATTAATCTTGATTGAGTACAAACCTTTCATTGTCACGATGCACTACTATTCACAGTGTGGTAGAACACCTTGATATCCGTGCTACTTCACAGCTTGGCCACGTCACTGATGGCCACATTGGTGTGCTTGACTTTGGAGTAAGCTACTCTTTTCCCCATATGGTGTCTTTGCTATTTTGCACCAATATATGAAAGCGGGGTAAAAGCGAAACAAAATCTGTTAAAGTGCCAAAGGTAAAGACTTAAGGGGGTTCCTTCCACAAACAACTAGCGCAAATTGATTATGCATAGTGTGTTAATCCCTTAAATTTGATCTAATCAAGAATAAGTGACAATCGAGCATTCTGTGTTTATAGGTTTATAATACCACAGACTGCGCAATTACAGGTTAGTTTGGATTGTTGATGATGATTATGAAGATTCTCTTGCACCCTCAGTGCAAGAGTCTTACATCACGTGTTGTGTGCATGGACAGAAGTACAGAACTGACTTAATGCAGCACTTCATTAATGATTGCTTGTGAAAAACCTGCTGTTAATCACAAATGGTTCTCTAGTTTAATATCTATTAATGTTCATGCCAGTATTATTTTTTTATTGGGAATAATAAGGGGTAGATATCTTGGGGAAAAAGGGAGTGATGGTTTGATGGGGGCTCTTTTCCCAGACATGGGCTGTCAGTTTGTCAGGTAGATGTTTTTTCAGGTCAGATTACGTTGACAGCTCTCTCTGTACTGACTGGTCATTTCCTGGAACAATTGCTGGTGTGGCTTCCTGCACTGAACACTTTTATACTTTTCCTGTCTGCACTTTAAATTAATGTAGTGTTCCTGTCTGGGAAACGTAGACGGGAGAGCAGTCAGAGCCAACATTTCCTCCTGACAATTAAGCGTTAGGTATGTGATTTATATTTTTGAAAGAAAAAAAAAGTCTACTGATAAAAATAAGCCTAAGGAAAATAAATGATTTTCTTAACCATGTATTTGTTGCTCATATAATTGTACATTATTTGTGATATTAAGTTGATACAATGTGATTTATGTGTGTAATTACTAATGATCTACTCTGAGAAGAGAAAGTGCTTATTCATTTCTTTTTATCTTCAGTTTCAAACAAAATACTATCAACATGAGTGTCAAGCCATACTTGTTCTGATTTTACCCTACAGCTATCGGAACAACATGAGAGGAAGAAAAACGGGACTGCTTGGCTCCTTTCTGTTTAAAATGTTCTAGATAAATATTTTGGACAGA
Source organism: Cololabis saira (assembly GCF_033807715.1). NCBI lineage: Eukaryota > Metazoa > Chordata > Actinopteri > Beloniformes > Belonidae > Cololabis > Cololabis saira. The sequence continues at coordinate 44,622,424 of NC_084588.1, read as the reverse complement.
GAAGCAAAAGAACAGACAACAGATGAATCGAGAGCCCGTCGATGATCCAAAGCCGGTTCATTAAAGGAGAACACATTACTCAATATTATGTTGTGTTTTTAAGCAAATTCACAAAATTCAATTACCTTTATGTTTACGGAGCTTTAAATGATTACAATATTCCCAGATAATGACTGAAAATGTTATAATTTTTCTAGTTAGGATACTGAAAGATAACCTCAAGGCAATGCACATTATCTCAAGCATCAAAACTTTCCTTAAAATGACTCTCAACAGGTCAAGAAAGGTTAAAGTCATTATAACAGTTATAGAAAGAAATTGATGTTGAAATTTTTAACTGGGATAAAGACCTCATTTTCATAACTTATAGTGAGCAGGCAGACGGGGGAAGTAAAGAGTGCAGTGGAGAGAACTGACACATCTTGAGTGATTAGACAGATTATGGCATAGTAATGCCTTTCCGGAAACAGTGACCACTAAGTTACTGTGACCGTAAAACATCTTCGAACCAGCATGTGTCATTTTGAAAGGTAACTGTGTTTAATTTTAGCAGACAATATTCCCTTTGACCAGGGGTTAAATTGGGTCACGGCTGTCACGTCCCATCTCGACTGCTGCTGCTGAGAGGTGCCCAACCCCACATGAATTTTCTCCAGCAACACATGTACCGTGATGGACGGAGAGGTATTCTGAACAGCATCGCAGGTTCTTTTTATAGTTTTTCTTACTAAAGCGCCACAACGTCAACCTCACAACTAACTAACGCACAGTATCATTGCGTTGCTGACTGGCTGGCTCTGAGTACCTCGCAGTCCAGCTCTCTATCAGTAAGACAGCACATGGGGCAGGGATAGATGGATGCTGAGGCGAGACATGGTGTTGAAGTGGATCTTATTGTCATCAGGTGATCATTTTGCACTCTGGCAGAGAGCAAAGGGTTTGACTGTGCAGATCAGATCAGTTTCTGCAGCTTATGTTATTATACTTTATATACAGGACTGTCTCCGAAAATTTGAATATTGTGATAAAGTTCTTTATTTTCTGTAATGCAATTAAAAAAACAAAAATGTCATACATTCTGGATTCATTACATATCAACTGAAATATTGCAAGCCTTTTATTATTTTAATATGGCTGATTATGGCTTACAGTTTAAAGGGGACATATTATGAAAAACTCGTTTTTTCTTGTTTTAACATATATAAAGTGGTCTCCCCTCAGCCTGCCAGCAGAGGGGAGACGAAATCCCATGAATTTCTGCAAGGTCTCTGACCCCCGCCCAACAGAATCCCCCAGTGTCATGTGATTTTTTTTGAGCCGATTAGAATCTGCTCCCGTCGTGAGTCACGACAGGAGCAGATTTCCATAGGTTCAGCCTCCGCTGCTGAAACCACGCCCACAACCAGCTCTCTCCGCCGGCTCGAGCTCCGCCATTGTTTAGAAGAGGGGGCTGTTTGAACAGCGAGGGAGAGTAGAAATGAGATTTTGCATCGACACTTACCTTACTTACTCACTACAGAACTACAGATGATCCACCATCTGTTCTCCAAGCTATTTATTAAATAAATGGTCTCTGCTCTTGACCACCGTTTGCTGCGTTACACCGACGCAGCCCTACGCCGTACCCTACGGCGTAGGGCTGCGTCGATAACGCGGCAGCTCCGTGGCGGGACACGGGGGCTCGTTAACCGAGAAGCAGACGCGCCTGCCGGGGAAGCTGCACCGCGGAGGCGCAGCTTCCCCGGGAGCCGCAGATGATCTACAGGTTTGGAATGCTTATGAATGTGGTCGAAAACGCAGATCTTCGGTTATGTGTGGAAGGTTGTTTTTTTTAAAAACGATGTAATGTGGATACAAATTATTTTATAAACGGAGGGGGGAAATATTCGTTTTTAAAAATACCCGGCTACGTGTGGACGGGGTCTAAGATCCGTTTACACCGTGTAACTGAATGCGAGCGTCCGACTATCACATGTGACATCGGACGCTCTCTGTCCTCGCTGAAACCGTTAAACTCGCGGCCAGTTAGGACAGTCAATACAAAAAAAATAAAGCAATAGATTTTATTTTGTCGCAGAAGCTCCCTGGCATGGAACATGTAGCCGGCTGCTCTTCTCCCCGGAGCGAGGCTTATTCTCCTCCCCTGCTACACGTCATTCAAGCAGCCAATCAGAACTGATTTATGTAGAAAAAACAAGCTTTAGATTGTTTTTAAGACATTCAAGGCCTGTATATACATTAAATGCCATAATATGTCCCCTTTAAGATTAAGATTCCCAGAATATTCTAATTTTTTGAGATAGGATATTTGAGTTTTCTTAAGCTGTAAGCCATGATCAGCAATATTAAAATAATAAAGGGCTTGCAACATTTTAGTTGATTTGTAATGAATCCAGAATGTATGATATTTTTGCATTACAGAAAATAAAGGACTTTATCACAATAATCAAATTTTCTGAGACAATCCTGTAGTAATGGTTTATATTGCTATAGTGTATTTGTACTCTAATAAAACTAACCACTGTTGAATAATACAACCACGTTAATAAATCTAACCACATTCTAAGTCTTTGTTTTTTAAATGTATGCTTCTGCATGTAAAAATGATCTAGCCTCTTACTGTTTTAGATGTGCACGCATTGCATTCCTGAAACTTGGAAGGATGGGTGTTATCAAAGTAACCTATAAAAGTGCCTGTGATGCTTTAGAAAAAGGAAGAAAAAGTTTTGACATCAGAGGACATTGACGATACACCACCTGCATTTTTTAATTATCTTGCTCTTGGGAGCTTGCTGTCTTATTTCCGTTACCTACATCTCTCTTGGCCTTAGCCACCTGGACTCTCCAGGCTGCTCTACTGTTCTGTGTACCTGAATGTTGAGAAAGCAGAGTTGTGGGTGAGCACTGGCATCCACTTCATATCAGCTGTTACAACACGATGAGTGCAAGGATGACATTATATATGTTAAACTGGGAATTGATGCCATACCACTTATTTCACTTTGCAAAGGCGCATCTTAATTGACCCTGGCCTACAAGGCTGTCCATGTCTGTCTGTCTACCTACCTACCTATCTATCTGCTTATTTATTTACTTATTATTCTGAGTATGCTTCCATATGCTTCTCATATCTAGCATTCAATTGACTGGTATTTTCTTTTATATTATAACATATAAAGACCAAAATGGTAAAATCCAAATGCTTTTCTTTCATAAGTTTAAAACAACAGCCTGGATACAATAGGACGTTTTTCAGTGGAGCAGAGTATTTCCTGGAAGCAAAGACACACATCTGGGAATAAGGAAGCCTGTTCTTGATTAAATACAACATAAAATACACACTCTTGATTAAATGTAGTAATACTGGACCGGTGGCACCGTCATCTAGCATGTGGTTTACTTAGCTGTGGCACTACAAAGTATTACCATACGTTAATGTTTCGAGTTTAACCTGCAGCTGTCTTCAAAGTCCAATATTATTGCAGTAACACAGCATCCAAAAACGTGATTAATCACAATTAAACCAGCTTGAAACCAGAAGTGTTCTGTAATGTAAACGTCAACCATGCGGAGTCAGAACTGCCAACATGAAATCAGTTGCTTTTTGTTGAAATTTGATTTCACATCCATAAAAAAAAAAAAATCACTGTATTGAACTACTTATTTAATGTCAAAAATAAATTATATATATTGAATCCTGTTGTCATAATGAAGGAAGCTGTTCGGGTGACCTCTAGCCATTACACACAGCAGTCATGTTTTTTGACGTAATAAAGCCATCCTTGATAAGCTGCCACTGTTTCCTGTAAGAAATTCACACAGAGACCGAACTGAGCGTGCTCAGCGTTGTGTAAGTACATGCACTACGTCGCTGATTCATCTGAGTTATAGGAGCACCGTTGATAAGACTGGTGTGTTTCATTATGCTTACACGCAGAGCTCATCTTCCACTGTTTCACCTCTTTTATTACCTTGCAAGGTTTTACATAAACACAGCAAATATAACCCACCATTCCACTATTTTGTATGTAAACACAACAATGTGGATATTTTTTTTAATATGTCCCACCTTGAATGAGCAGCGTGTGGGGGTTCTTCACCCAACCATCTAATGAAGTGCTTTGTATGGATGGCGTTTCAATCATGTCGACATACAAGGACACTTCAAGGACAACTTTAAGTTTTACACACTGACAAGACACGGGAGGAAATCTCTTATTCAATGAATAAATTAAATATTTTGCATGATAGTGTGATTTAACATAGGCATTAAATCTGTTAAAAAAGTGTAAGTACAAACAACATGAGTGTAATTACCAGGCTAAAATGGACATAACAAAAATCTCAAAATATGCAGATGATGTGCTTGTGTGCATCTGTGTGCTGCTCTGTGTATCGCACACCAGCAGCAGGTTAAACAACAGGTACTAACAGCAGTGAAACTGATTTTAATTGTCAAATTTGAAACATCACAAGGGGGATCTACACTGGGGATGCTCTAAGGCCGCGTTCAGACTGCAGGCAAATCTGATATATATCTGATTCCTTCTCATATCCGATTTTCAGGGCTGACTGTCCACACTGTTTTTAGCAAGTGTCCATATCGGATATGGCTCTGTTCAGACTGGGCCACATCATTGACTGATCTGACGGGTTGCCGTAGCAACGACGTCGGAGCGGAGGCGTCACCCAGCGCGTGTATTGTGTGAAGTCATGTATTTCTTATAAAAAATCCCAAAATATCTGTACCGTTTCTGATTGGGTCGGCACTGCGCATCATTTTTAGACATAAAAATGAACGCATACCGCAAAAGTTGTGTCTCGGTGGAGGAACCCGGCGTCCCAGCAAAATGAGAAACAGAGAAAGCTGTTCAGAACAAAACCACCAGCAAACTAACAAACCAACCAACAAAGCTCAGAGTTAACAAAACGAACCAGCAATTAATAACTGGCAGCCCCGCTCCATAACCTGTCCTCCTAGGAGGAGAGGGGCTGACGGGCTGCAGGTTCAGGCTCACAGCGCGACTGAAGGCTGATTTATGGTTCCGCGTTACACCAACGCAGAGCCTACGGCGTAGGGTACGCGGCGACCCGCACCTACGTGGAAATGCGGTCTTTTTTTCTGCTATTAAAACATGATTTGTAATGTGAATTTGCAACACTCAAACTACAAATAATAGTTTTTGACGTGACATCAGAGATTGTACATGCTCTCTGTGAAAGGATGAGTAGCTCCACAACTGGAAATGGGCGGGTGGTTTGGAGCGTCTGGGACAGTCATTACCGATCTGAGTGTTTGGAGCTGTTCAGACTGACACGCATCTGCCCAAATGAGATATGGATCGGATATGAAACTACCTCCTGGAGGTGGTTTCCATCTGGTTTGCAAAAATCGGATATCATGCGGTTTGGGACTGTTCAGACTTCAAAAGAGTCATCCAGTTTCAATCTGGATGGGCTAAAAATCGGATATTTGCCTGCAGTCTGAACGCGGCCTAAGGGTGGATTCATACCAGAGCTGTTTGGTTCACTTCCACTGGACTATTGGAGGGTGAAAAAGACCTCAAACCTCAGCTAACCTTGCAATACTGAAGTGGGTCCCTAATGTATGATGAAGTAAAAACAATAATATCAACCACAGACATTCCTCTAATATATACCGTCAAGGTGCAACTCTTGGAGAGACACACATATCAACATTAGAACATAAATTCTTGATTTACTTTTTTGGAAGTTTTTTTTTTTTTTTAAGAGGAATATGATGTTGCTTTTCAAACAATCAGTTCAGATTTCACAGTTTTAGTTTTCTCTTTTGACACCTCCTTGCTACTCTACTTCCTACTTCTGGCCCATACCTGTACTCTCCTGATAGAACTATCAAAAACAATGTTATGCTAGGCTTTGTGTATCGATATCTGCCTTGTGTTAAGGCTCATTGTCCATCTACAGTGGTCTCCTTAATAGAAAAAAATAAAGAAAATAGGAAATCGACCTTTGATTATCTTGTTTGGCATAGCCTAAGGTAAAAAAAAAAAAAAAGACAGACAAGCACATTGTTAAAACACACTACAATATTCTACTTTCCAGTTTCAACATCTGATGTTTTTTTTTTGTTCTATTGGGAATAAAATATTGTTTGCTGGAAATTTGGAAATCAATTTATTCTATTTATTTATATTCTACACAGCATCCAAGTTTTTTGGAATTAGTATTGTATTGATTTTCATTTAAAATGTTTTTTTTTCCATTGTATGTTAAAGGTATTCTCCCTGATGTGGAAGAGCTAGCAAGAATTTTGAAAGAGGCACCTCTAAGCCCCGCCCATTCGGTCCGAATGAAACGGATTGGTCCAGGTCCAGGAAGGGAAAGAACCAATCAGATGCCTTCATTTTAAACCACGCCCCCCCGCCCTGTCCCATGCGCGCACTCACTTCCAGCCCCCCGTGTCCACTTCCCACGGGTCCTCCTGGGCTCACAGTGTCCCAATGTAACCCCCCTCCCTCCCCTCTGCCACGGACCCCCAGTAGTTATTTCCAGAGTGTGTGAGAGCGGGGAGCAGAGCCGTTAGCCATCCGGGCTGCTGCTGCAGGACTCTCTGCCCAGCAGCAGCTCCTGCAGCAGCAGCCCGCGGGGACACGTGAACAGCTGCAGCCGTGAAGAGCCGCAGCAGCTCCGGCTCGGAAGCTGTATGGGGGTCCGTGGGGATGTAGGCGTCTCAATCACCGCGAGAGCGGAGAGCGCCGGTGCGGCTGGCGGAGCGCTGCAGTGCCGTGCAGGCTCTGTTGCCACAGCTACGCCGTAGGGTACGCCGTAGGGTACGCCGTAGCCTACGCCCTAGCCTACGCCGTAGCCGTGGCTCTAGAGCCTGCACGGCACCGCAGCGCTCCGCCAGCCGCACCGGCACTCGCCAGGATGGAGACACCGGTGGGCAGGATGCACGTTTGGGTGGGCACAGCCCCCCTTCTGCCCCCCCTAAAACCGGCCTCGCTTACAGGTGAATGAGACATGGGGCAGTTTTGCTGTAAATGTGCTGTCCAAAATGTTTAATAATGCACGTTCGTGTTTGTGGGGGCGTGGCTTTGGACGGAGCGCTCGTGGGTGGGGGCGGGGGGGCGGGGCTTAGAGGAGGCGCCACTTTCAAATCTTGCTAGCTCTCAGAAGTTGCATAGAATAACTTTAAGTCAAAAGTTCTTCATGAATGGCAGTTCGTCCTTTGTAAGAAAACATGTACTGAATTTTGATATGATTTCTGCCACTTCTGAAGAAACTGCTTAAGAGAGATTTTAGGGAGAGGCATTTTATTTTATTTATTTTTTCTTCTACGTTTCCAACCAGGGCATAATGTTTGAAGTGTGTGGAACCGGCTTCCTTACCAAACTTTTATTTTCCCAATACATTAGACCAATAACTTAAAATACAAGTCACTGCACTGATTTTTTTCATTGTAATTCAATCAGTTCAACTCCATCCATCATTCATTTGGTCCAGTTAGTTTGGAGGGGCTGACATACTCCCGTGCTCACTCACACAGGCTTCAATGTGTTCAAATGATCCATTCACGCTTGCTTAGAGGACTATTTAGTGGATGCAGATATGTCCATATTAATTTGTTTACATTTCAATATGTAAAACCTTTCCATTCTCACTACACTGGAGAATTAGACATTGGCAAACAAACATTTTAATCAACTGCAGAACCCATTTGAGTTTGTAAATAGAACTGTTGTGGTTTAATGTTGACATAGAAAAATGTAAACATCAATTCAGTAATCATTGTTGGAAAGTTTTTTTGTTTCTTCACAGTTCTGAATGTATTTCAGAACGGTGTCTTTATTTCTCATCCCTGAAATATATGGCGAGAAAAAGTCCAGACATAAGAGGATCTTAACACTAACGCTATCCATGTGTTCCTCATTGAGTGTCTTTTATTTAATCTCTTTGTTTCTATCTTTCCTTCTTCCTTCCATCAGTTGTAATACCAACTGTTTGCTCCCTTTTTGATTAAACACTGTACTGCAGGATGCCAATTTTTATGTAAATTTGCTAATAAAAGAGAAACAAAACAAATTGCATCTCCTTTATGGTGTCACATAACACACCCAACAATTTCTATAATATGTGCAGTGTGCAGTTTATGTGCTTTCTAAAACCGTGTATCCGAGTATCATGTCCTCAGCACACATCTGTAATAGTTTCCTCCTGGTCCTCTCAGAGTAGGATAGTTATTTTTCTGTAACACTAGATCCTACGTCTTCTTCCTCACAAGTTTTTGTGAAGTAACTGAAAATATTGATCCGTTTTTCATTACTAATCATGCTCTCACAGTAGTTTAAGTCTGATTCTGTTAGTGGAGTGATCAGGTGACGGACTGCAACCACCACCTATGTTCGCATCCCGGCTGAAGTCTGTAGTATGAATAATTGCAGTTCATTAACCAACCACTGGGGGCTGGCCCCAAAAGTGAGCCAATTTTCATTGACTTTCATTGACATTGGTTTTAGTGTCCATAGATTTCAAATCCATGGCAACTGTATGGCAGGGTAGGGGTTATTGTACCACATCAGGTACAATTATAGAAAGCATTAAATTGAGTTACAATTAGAAGTGGGGACTTTAGATGACTGGAACAGCCAATAGCTAGCTGTCACAAGTGCCACGTAGGGCTTAGCACTGTGTTGCCATCTGAGCATCTGAGCTGGGAATAAAGACTTAACAGAGCATATTAATTCATATTTTGATACATTTTGTTGGGTTGCAAAATTTTACTAACAGACCCCCGTGGCTGGCGGTGCGTTGGTGTGGAAAGGTTTAAGGATGAAGCTTAGCAATGTGCAGGCAGCATGTGCTAACTGAGTCAGCGTTATGCAGCCATTTCTAATTTTGTGCCGAAATTCAGAAATGGAGAAAGTTGGTATGTGGGACAAAGAGTTCTTCCCACTAATCGTATACTTTCGTCTTTGCTGAAGACAGAGCCGGAAGAACATACTGTAGGTCTTTTGGTCATTTGATCGTTTATAATTGTCAGCAAACACACTGATTGACTGAGGACGTAATTCCTGTAAGGTTTCCCATGCAAGGCTTCCTAAACTGCTCTTTGTGCAGTTGCAGCTGCATCCCTCAGACTGCTGTCACTTTGTGTCTGGAGGTTTGGCTGAGAAAAAGCTGTCTCCAGACGGACTGCAATGATATAGTCTCTTCTCCTAGGCCCCCAGTTCTCTAATCGGCTTTGAGAAGAGAGACCTATAGAGAACATCATTGTCTGCTCTTTGGTGTTTGAGCCCTCGAGGCCTCATTTTCTGTGTACCAAGGCCAAGGATCTCTCTGGCCTCTCGCAATTCAACTTGTGTGAGGCACGATCTGCTTTGTGCCCCAGGGAAATGGCCGCTGCTGGAGCTCAACAAAGTTTGTGAAGTCATCTCAGAGTCACTACTTTCATGTCTGAATGTGTCAGGGTCTCTGCAAAAATGGCAGTACAGTTGGAAGGTGTCCTTTCTTAAGGTAGTTGTATTTGTTCAAATCAAAGGTCTGTATTTATTTTTCCTGTCATTTCACCTATCTCTGGAAAATGGAGCACTTATTTGAGAGCACAATTCTTCTACAGTTAAAGCCCTGTTTCCTTTTATTAAATCGCCTGGACTGCTCAAATTAAGGGTCCTGTGAAGCTTCCACTTAAATTGCCCACAAAAGCATACGCAAAGGGGTTTTTTTTTCCGATCCCGCCATTAAAATCTGTATCAACAATTCCCCTGGCTTTTAGAATTTTCACTGGCTTTTAGAAGTACAGTACACCATTTCATTATAATGAGGGATGAAATTATACAATCAAGTTCCATTTCACCACAGGCAAAAGTTTTCAGTCATTATGAATTTTAATGTATTTCACCAACCATTTCGTCTGTCATGTCACATTGTATTTAGCAGCACTCGCACCAAGTCATTGTGAGGTTTGCACTTCCCTCTGATTATTGTGACAAGATTGGTTGTTTTTTTAATAGGCATGTTTTTCCACTTCAGCAACACGACGTGTATCATTTTAAGAGCGGTTCTTTTCAATGATAAATCTTTAATATAACCAATTTCGCCTTTGAAGGATATGCAGCGCTGTCTCATAAATTTAGTGAGATGTAGTTTCGACAGTTTGACTTTGGCACCAGGGTGACACGAGAATCATGAAGTATTTTTAAATAATAAGTGAGATGTACTTGATCAATATTACATAAGATAGAGCAAGAGCTCTGCTTATTTTGATACTGGTCTCATAGCACATACATTGATATAACGTTAGCATAATCAAATGTAATTTTCCCTGGATGTAGACATGTGACACTTGGATGATTGCTTTAAATTTGAGTTGTTGTTCTGTAATAAAGCAGTTTGCAAACATGACCTAGTCTGGCTTGTCTCGTCATACACCAACCAGCTGCTGGATTCACCATCGGTAGCTTTGTGTCTCTCCCTTGGTTTCCCTCCAATTCCTCAAATATTTTAACTTATCTCATGCCACATTATTTTTTTACAAGAAGATATACAACAAATAAAACTGAAGGCTCTTTGTGTTTTTTCATTTAGTTCAGTGTAAGAGAAGCTCTGGTACTTCATTGCATTGTCGTGGTAACCCAGTGGTAACCTTCTGTGTCTCACATAAAATGTCTCGAGGAAACAAATGGGCTTCGGACTGAGGCTCCGTTTACACGGAGCAAAAACGGTGGCGTTTTCATGCATTAATTATAGCTTGTTTGGTTTCTTCTGTTATCGGATACAGTTTATCATGACATAAGTGAAAAATGCCTGATGCTTCATGGCAATATGTATGTGTGGTGACAGAATAAATTAGACAGGCTAAAAGGATATTGGAAAAGAAGGGATATTGAAAAGCCTATTTGAGTTATTTATTTATTAGTTATTTCACAATAATTATTTGGGAAATTATTATTTCATTTAGTTATTTTACAGTCATATAATTCAGGCAACAGCGCAAAAAAATATTTAATAACACTATCCACATCAATATCGGATCAAATCGAATCAAATGGTGATAATCGATTCTGAATCTTAAGAATCGGATCAATTCTTGACATTTGAATAGATACCCAGCCCTAGGAGGCAGTGAGGTACTATGCAAAATTAAGTTGCTTACTGACTTTTCAGTATTAGAAACAAAGCAGTGCACTGTCCTGGTTTATATAAAACATGTTATTAATGTTCATTCACTTTAATTTGTCCAGCTGTTCAGTGTTTACATTTACAAGCCTAGAAGACAGTGAGGAAATATACAAATGCACTTCTTTGTACATTGTATGAAGTTTTGGCATTGAATAAATGCATAACTACAGACGTTTTCCTTTTTATAGGTATTTTTTCTTTTTCAGTCACATATATTGTGATATATTGTTGATGAAATTTCTTACCGATATATTGATATATTGAATATCGTGATATTATCGATAATGTGGGCCACATATCGCCACAGTATCGAATTGGGACTTACCCGTATCGTCCCACCCCTAGTCACCGGCATCATTTGTGCGACCTGTTTACAATTTGTTTGGCCACCGTCAATATTTTCTTGTATTTTACCTGTTTTATATTCTAAAGTCACACTTAAAAGTAACTCCACTTCTCTGTCACTCCAAACGAAAGACTCTCGTTCCGTCTTGGAAGTAACTGGCAGTCAAGGCTGATTTATGGTTCCGCGTTACAACAACGCAGAGCCTACGGCATAGGGTACCGTACATAGGCTACGCCGTCGATTTAACGCGGAACCATATTATTCAGGCTTCACACGTGTCATTTGTTGACGTTTTTTTCCAGGATTCTGATTGGCTAGCATGACTTTACGCTTCTCGCTACACTGCCCCCTGCAGGTTTGGAGGCTCATAGCACCTTAACAGCGTATTTATGCGGGTTCGTGTAAACGAGGATATTTTTCAAAACGTAGAGGGGAAATATCCGTTTTTGTAAATACCCAGCTATGTGGAAACGTGGCCTCAATCTCCTTTTGTGGAATGTCAAAAATCGCTCAGTTATTATTATTTATTTTATTATTTGTTCATGTACTTGTTGGTACTGCTAGGTTAAGCAAATAGAACTGCCATCGCACAATATAACCTGCATTTGGTGGGTGCTTATTTCTAACCCTGATTTCATTTGTTCTTTTGTCCAATTTGTCCTGCAAATAAGTCTTAAAGTTTACAACAAGTGGTTGCCATGGTTGCGTTGTTTTATTTCAAACTTAGTCCAATATCCTATGTTGGGAAAGGTCAGGACTGCAGGCAGACTAGTCCAGTATCTGTAACCATCCCCTCCTCGGCCATGTCTAGCTTTGAATTTCCTTGTTGAAAAATGTGAGGATGTCCTTATTAAAGATGCAGACTTAAAACCTGGATATCTAGCTCTAAATCTAAAATCTGAGTGCACTATTTTGTATTAATGCTGCCGTCAGAGATTTGTCATCGATTTGACCTCTGCCAAGGTCATTGATACAACCGTCAGCAATCCCAGACCCCGACTCGTTGCTGATTACAGTCACGGTGGTCTTTTTCCATCTTTGCTCTTATGCACAAAATGCCAATTTCCTCCAACAAAGATCTATAATACTCATTTATCTGGCTGCAATACATGTTTCCACTGTGTGACGGCCATCCTTGATGGCTCCAACTCCCATGTTTTTGCAGTTCTGCCGCCTTTCATTGTCCTTCATAGTTCCGTTTCAAATAGTTAAGTGGTCTTCACGATCGAGGTAAAGGCCTGGCGGATGACATCCATTCTCTGGTATGGATTCGCTGAGCCAGGTGTCAGTGACACAAAAGGCAGCAGAAGTTGCAAATTCCTTGTTCGCTAAGATGAGAAGAAGCAGTTCATCAATTTTATTAGGCAGGGAGGGGAGAGATGTTAGCTGAATAGATGGAAGACGAGTTCAAAGACCCCTCTGTTAAAGCTTCATTAGCTCGCTTCCTCCGTCTTCCATCTGTGTCTAGCTGCCGATGGCCAGTAAATACCTTCAAAATGTTGAACTGGTTCTTTGTTGTAAGTATCAATGGTCTTTTATTAACTCCCCGCACTATATACTATTAACTGAAAATTCAGATGCTGAACATTACGAAGTTTTTCAGTGTGTAGGATTGCTGTGTGCATGCTTGTCGGTGGAAATTTAAGTCTGGCTGTCAAGTTGTGTGCATATGTGTGTTTTGTGGGTGTGCTGCTACTTTGCATGGTGACTCAATTTCAGGGCTGAGGCTGAGCACAGAGTTGTCCTTGGCTGTCACTTCTCATTATTGGCTGGTCAGCGACACAGCTGAGCAGAGGGCATGGAGTGGGCAGTGCGGAGATGGAGGAACTCCTCGTGATGAGTGACAGACTCATCACGGAGTGCGAGTGACTGACTGCGCCCGGTTAGGAACTCTGCTGTCTTCATGGGGAGTCTGACCCTCAAGTGGTTCATAAAGTATAGAGAATGCCACTGCTCATCTCGAGACATGTCTCCGTGCCCATGCTGCCACTCACGATGGCTGAGAAACATGAGCGCTGGATTCAGATGTACTGCAGCTTATGCATGTAAAACGGTTTGAATCAAAGCACAGGCACCGCTACAGAAAAGATGGATGCACTGACTCTGTAATAACCCCTGTGAAGAGAGGCATACATTGACAAACAGACAAACTGTTGTCTCCATGCTATTGCTATTCCTCACAGGTGTGGCCTTCATGCACTTAGAAGTCATCACTGGCTTATTTCAACCACCTAATATAATGAAACTCTGTAGCACTTCATTCCTCACTTTTTTTTTCTTCGACCACTGAAGGAATGCATTTATGAGAGTACTGGCACAGTTAAATATGCAAATGAACGCACATTAGCACAGCCAGAAATGCACACCCAGAAACTCATACATTTACCAGCTCAGCAACACAATAAACCATCTTTAAACTGAGAGGACCTTCCAGCCAGAGAGGTCTGTGATTAATGTAAAGCCTATATAAAATTCAGAGGGTGCTATAATAAATGGTCCCTTCCTTGGGATTATTAGACATAAGAAAAACTGGCTTTACCCCGAATGTCAGCAAGATTGCCTTATAGCCTGATCTTTCTCCACAAAAAAACCATCAGCATCATCACTGAGCAAGCAGCAATACACAGAGGACTGTGAAGAGGAAAGGCAGTAGTGCCTGCAGGAGATTCAGCTGTTAGTTTAGAAGAGTGGCAACAAAGCAACAGCAACCTCTCAAATTTACGACAAATGCCTATTTCAAATAATGCTGTAGTAGTGCTCTCAGAATATAATGATCCCCAATTGGTAAGTTGGCATGTGCGGGAGATTTTGAATGAGATAAGTTGCAGAATTTTCCAAACATGGGGGAAAAAAATAGGCCAGTGGATGTTGCAAGCATACAATACACTTTTCTGGTCAACGTTGTCTAATTTTGGAAGACAGAGGAGTGTAAAGTCTATGAATAATTTTGCATGTGCTAAACATCTGACTGCACTTTATATTCCTTGAAAGATTTAATTGTTTTTTTTTCTTCATGCTTCAAAATAAACTCACCATAACTCCGCACCCAAGGTGGAATGAGTGATAAGTGTTGGGTGTTAACTGCAAAGACATCTTGATAAGTCATTTAATTTTGCAGTCTGCCTTGAAATATGATTTAAAATTAAATAAGCAGGCCTCTAGCGAGATGGCAACTTTTCAGTGCCATATCAGCTGCCGGGGGAATTTGCAAGGAAATCTGCTTTTTAAAAATAAATCACAGCTACAAGATTAATTTTGAGCAGGATAGTGATAAGGTGAATGTTTTATATGGCTGTCATTGTGCAAGTGGCACTGATATTTTTTGTGGCTGAAAAATTTCTCCACTTTCTTCATTTCTACAACCCCCTACCACTACATCTTTTTTGACAGTCTTTACTGTAGGCAGATATTTATCAGGTTGTCATACGTTTTATCAAAGCAAAAAGACTTTCGTTTATTTATTAACTTTGCTCAGGTCACAGCAGAAAGGTACACCTTGAAAATGATCTGATAGAGATCCTTTTTCTTTCTTTATTTTTTGGCCCACTGCACTATCACTTTGTATATGCTGCACAAAACCGAGCGGATTCCTGCAGGGGCTTAGCAGTAGTAAGTGCCCTGATAACGCAGAAGGATTCGAAGATGGTCCATGTCAGCTTGTTATCAACAAAACCAAACTTGTGAATCTGTTTTACAGATAGGGATAAAGAAAAATGCGTCCATGTTTTTATTTTTTTGAAGGGCTTCTCTTATCTCAGCCTGGCCTGGACTTTCCATCCTTCAGCCGAAGCAGCACCATCCTCAAATGTCCTATGTCCGTGTTATTCACGCTCTCATTAGCGCAGCGGTTGGAGGTATTAGTGTCTGCTTCATGCATTGAGATATTTAACATCTGAAATCCCAAAAGACAACACACAGTGGGTACTAATCTTCTTGTTGTTTTTTGCTCTGCTCACCTGCTGAGATCCTGTGTTTGAGCTTTGTGTGCGTGACAGAGTGAGACACTGGATCAGACTAACGAGGCAACATGTGGAGTAGGAGCTCCTTCTTTTCCAAACCTGCCAGCTGTGAGTTTCCTCGATATGCACTAAATATGAAGGAAAAAATACCACCAAGCAGATTTTACTTCTTGCTGAGCTGGTTAAATATTCAACCAAGCTGTAATTCTTGGTTTTATGTATGTTTAAGGCTCTAATAAAGAAGGTAATAAACATGCTCGATCCCGGACCTGTGACCAAACTCATCCCATTTGTCTGTGTATTTGTGATGTCGTTCAAGGCTTATATTTAGCAAGGCTCAGATTTTCCCTATCTTACATTTACTGCAAACTACCCATCAAGCAATAATGCTGATGTCTCTTTTTAACAGTGTGGGAGTCACTTTATTTTATTTTTGCAGTTTAACAAAATTGCCTACTTGTAAGTTCAGTCCTTGAAATAATAAATGTGTAAAATACAAAGCAAAGTCAGCGCTGACAGAAACACACACTTGGATTCTGGCCATATGATGCATATTCTTTTTGCACGGAGAGTGGCCCGACGATAGTTAAACTGCCTTTACAGTTTATTCAAAAAACACAATTGTCTTTTTTTTGGCTTGTTTGTGTGCAGTATGTATATGCATGCTCTTTGTATATCTTTCTGTGCAAGTAAAATTGAGCTGAGGGTCATAAATGTGTGCAGACATTGTAGCATCTGTACCCGATCATGTTTTGTTTTTGCTAATTCTTCACAGAAAATAAGCTAAGGTCACGATAAAACGAATCAATTTGACATGGCACAGGATGAAAAATCTCCTCTCCTTATCGACAGCCGTGCAGCTCTCAAGTGCATGGCCGGGCCCATGTTTCCCAGAATCTCTGTCACGTAGAGAAGCGGCCTGCCTGCTAAAGTACCCCTGCACCCCCAAATGGAGTTCTCATTTCAAGGGGAATGGCTGCATGGCATAACACACTTTGTCTCGGGAATTACTTTTTTCTCTCCCTGTGTGGCTCTCAGGGATGGACATGGCTGGCTGGCTCAAGGGGAGACAGATGGAGCCCGGTGGCAAGCTTGACACATGTTGAGCGGCTGTTGATGAGTCAGTGAATAGGGGCGGGCAAGAAAAAGAGGCACGGCACTTTGTCTATGTGATGTATTGATGAGAGTAGGGAGAATAGGAAGGTTGAGGCCTGGAATGTTTTGCACCGCGACTCATATTGAGTTAACACGAAACCTGAATAGGGAATTTAACTCGGAAACAAATGGGGACAGGAACCGCTGCGAGCTGGCACCCAAGCAAATAAAAGCTTTTCATGTTGTTGAGAAAATGTTTGTAAGAAGGGGAAGGCGTGTAAAGAGGATATGCATTTGGCTGGTGTGTCAGAGGAAGATGATGAGCTGTGGTGGAAAAAGCTGAAATAAGAAGAAGACGACCAAGAGGGTATGTGTTATAGACCAGGGGTCGGCAACCCGCGGCTCTAGAGGCTCATAGAGCCACATGCTGCTCTTTAGCGCCGCCCTAGTGGCTCCCTGGAGTTTTTTTTTTAATGTTTGACCTTTTTTTTTTCCTTTTTCTTTTTTCCTTTTTTTCTCTTTTCTTTTTTTTCCTTCTTTTTCTTTTTTCCTTTTTTTCTATTTTTCTTCTTTTTTTCTTCCTTTTTCCTTTCCTTTTTAATCTCGACATTTTGACTTTTTGTCGACATTTCAACTTTTTTCTCAACATTTCGACTTTTTTCTCAACATTTCGACTTTTTTCTCGAGATTGTACTTCAACATTAATCTCGACATTTCAACTTTTTTGTCGACATTTCAACTTTTTTCTCGACATTTCGACTTTTTTCTCGACATCTCGACTTTTTTCTCGAAGTGCATAATGAAAAAAAAAATCTTGCCCCAGTTATAACTAATATAGAAACATGCAGCATGCGTTTCCTTCATTCTAAAGCTTATACAAGAATTTTCATTTTTTGCGGCTCCAGACATATTCGTTTTTTGGTGTTTTTGGTCCAATACGGCTCTTTCAACAGTTTGGGTTGCCGACCCCTGTTATAGACAACATAGCGGCTCAAAACAACCACTAACATAAAATTAACAGTGTTGAATACTTTCAAAAGTTGTATAATCACATTTTATGAAATGGGACAGAAAAGAGGTTTGATTTTTGCAAGGAACTGGATTTCAGCACAAGCTTCTTAACTGGCACATCTCTCACACACAGTCACTCAAAACTGTTCATAGATTCCCGGGATTTGAATGTTTTAAAGTCGCTCAAAGTCCACCCACTCAGTCCCAAATCGCACATATAGATTTACTGTTGCTTTGCCCCATTTTGTATAAAAAGAACCAAGAAAACAGAGATTAAGCATCTTTAGCCAGAGATTATGTTCTGTGTTATAGCTGGTGCCGTGTTTGCAACTTGGCACCACCGGCCGTTTTCAATATATCTCCGAGCATGTCAGCAACACATGCTGCTGCTGCTCTCTATGTGGGTTTATATGTACTTTTGCGTACTGTAAGTATGCAACAAATAAACTTTAGTTTTGCAAACCATATTTGGACAACATATATTTCCATCAGAGTGAGTTTGATATAATGAATCATTTCACTTTCTGAAGTAATTTGCAGATGACTGTGTCCTCACGCCTGAGCTTGATTTCCACTATGCGCCTGCTAGTAGTAGTGAGTGTGCATCTTTTTTAGTTTACTGATACATAACAGACCGTGGCAATGAGACGGGAACTTGGGGTGCCTTAGGCAATGAAATAAGAGTGGCAGTAGGCATGAGGGTCGAGCTGAATAATTCAGTCCCTGGATCAGAGTACATTTTCATATTCATAATTTCTCTGCAAATTTATCTGAACAGCCAGCCCCCCACCCCATCCTCTCCCACCCCGTGCCCCCTTCTCTGTATCTTCCTTTTCAGACCCAATAAAGATCTGAATCCACTAATGACTCCTCATGAGGAATTAAAAAATGCATGGCGAGCAAGCACCTGAAGGTTGGGTCTGACGCACTGAGAGGACTTTGTCAGTGCTTATTAGAAAAACAGTCCCGTGGGTTTTATCTGTGACAGCAGAGTCATATGTAATGAGGATGCTGCATCTGCATTTAATGTAAAACACTTCACTTTTGACTGGTGTCAACATGATTAAAGGTGTTTTTTTTTTCTCTCCCCTTGTTGAACAGAAGAATGGCTCTACATAATGTGAATCTGTTATAGTACTTTCACAGTAAAAGTTGCAAGGATATAACTCAGGAAAGTACAGGGACAGCATGCAAACTCTAAACAGGCAGGGATTTCCAGAGCCACCGTTGTATAAGTCCAGTTTCCTTTAAGCCCTTTTCAGCTATGAGATCCAGACTGGCATTATCAGAGTCACTCTTTCAGCCGTCGGTCACTTTTCCCATGATGTTGATCAAAGCTTCATTTGGACAAGTGGGACAATATATGTGAAATATATACTTGAAAGTAGGGCTGTTCGATTTTGCCCAAAAATAAAATCTCGATTTTTTCTCTCAAAATCCGATTTTCGATTACGATTGCGATTATTTTGTGAATTGACAAAAGGCAAAGAAATGATTTCAAATATGCTGTTTTTTTATTGAACATTTGCCCCATTGGGCTTTAAGTGCAAACGTTGCTCTTATTAAACCAAAAATGAATGAATAAAGTGCAAAACTCTGTAAAATAAGTTGAAAAAAAGTTTTAAAAAATATAATAAAATATAAAGTTTTATCTCTGGAAAAAAAAAAATCAGCAAATCAGCACTTGCAAACATACAGTAAGTTATATTTCCAATTAAATAAAACAAGACATTTTCTAATTAAACTAAACTGGGTCTTTGCATGCTAAATAATAATGCAACCCATGAAGGAGGTAGAGGTGTGTAATGTCAGTCATTACATTTGCTATTCACATTTGCAAGTTTTTTGCAAGGAACACGAGCCGGTCTACCGCATCTGGCTTGAGGGATGCCCGGTGGCATGTTACAACGCCCCCTCCTACACTAAAGAGCCTCTCCGATGGGGCACTTGTCGCAGGTATTGAGAGGTATTTCCATCAATCATTAATATGGTATCAATCATTAATATGTGTGCAGACAAGATTAATAAAAAAAAAAAAAAAGTGAAAAATCGATTTTACGATTTTCCCGTTTTAACATCGTTCTAATTACATAATCGCGATTACGATTTAAAACGATTAATGGAACAGCCCTACTTGAAAGTCATGTTGTACAGACAAAATACTAACATACATACATAATTGGACAGTAATTAAAGTGAGACATAATAAAGGCCTAATAGATACAGTTTTGATCAAGGGACATCCTCATTTTTTTTTCCATTTAAGGTTAATTCAGAAGTGCAGTTCCTGGAATGACCACCAAATACTGCCTCCAACAACAAGCCCATGTCCACTGGTGGTAGCAATCACCTTCGCCCCAGCCAAGTATATATGCATATTTATCATAGATAAAACCTGAAGTAAAGTTGTTTTTTATTTTAATTATCAAAGCGTTCTTTAGGATTTGCATGTACAGCTGATCTTTCTTTCAAATTAATTAATTAATATGTACATTAATGAGACTGCAGCAGGCCAGACTTGAGTCATACTGAAAGTGATGCATATGTTACTATGTTCAGCCTAGCCAGATTGTAAAATGTTATTGAAAAGCACCCGGGAAAATATTCACACATGGCATCAACATGATGCCAGAAGATTAATACATGCAGTGTGAAAGGGTCATTACTCTTTGTTTTGTCAAATACCAGCACCAGTTATTTCACACTCTATCTCCAACATAGCCTGCAATATTTGACAGGCTAATGGATAATAACGAGTACAAAGAAGCAAAGAAACTTGTTTTTCTTTCTTTTTTTTTATCCCTGATTCACAATCCAGGAAAAAAAAAGCATCCCATACAGAGTTTGTGACTGCTCCACTGTGCTCCACTACAGACTAGATAGAAACCTCTATTTTCCACATCTACCACTGGAAGATATTTTTAGACTCTTCATTGTACTTTTGACCCCACTGGAAAAACAGAAATCACAGTTTGAAGGAGCAATTTTGTCCTTTTATTTATTTGTTTGTTTGTTATTATGCAGCTTCAAATCTGGATAGACTTTTGAGGAAAGAGGAATAAGAGGAATAAGAATGGTTTCCATTGTTATTCATTTTGCTGCAAAAAAAGAGTGATTAAAACTTCTTTTCTTTACTGTTTTTCAGTATTATATATATTTGCACATCATCTGCACCAGAAAAGTAGTGCATGTAGAAAGAAAAACAAAGGAAAAATGGACCACAGAGGGGAAATAAACGTCAACAAAAGTTATTTAAGTTACATCCAACCCTGTATAAATATGATTTTAACATTTGTCAAGAATATAAAATGACCTACGATGGCAAATTTTGAACTTATGATATTTATTGGCCTGGAGCTCAATCTCCGGCATTAACTCAGAAGAAATAATCTTTTCTTTTTCCTTATGGCCTTTTTCCCCACCCAGTAGTGACAGCTTGTACTCTTATTCTCAGTAATAAAAATACATGAATAAAAAGCAGCTTTCTTATGTCTGACATTTGCATTACAGGTCCTGCCGGGTATTTCTGAACGTGTAAATAACCAGACCTTCTCTTCATAAAGTCCATCATGAACGGTCCAAGGTGGAAGACAAAAAAAGACATACTTTCTTTATGCGAACAGTCAAAACATTGTTACTTTAGAGGAAATACCGGCATCCCTGAAGAGCACAGCATATTTACTGTTTTACACAACTAAATTAAATATGCCACAAGAAGGAAAAAAAATGACAACCGTAACAAACTAATCTAAATCTTTTATTTAAAGTATCCTCCCTCAGGGGGCCTAAGTCAGCTTTTCTTTACAGATGACAAGTTAGTGATAATTTTATTCTCGCTTTCAGTTGACTTTGATGTTAACTGATTCTGAGTAGGAAAAGACATTTTGCAAACCTAAGTCACCACAACAGCTGACAAAAGTAATGTTTGTTAAATAAGTAAATAAGTGCAAAAATGACTGCGCAAAATGGAAAAAAGAAGCGGCTTCGCCAAAGAAGCAAAGGCAGCAGAGATGACCCACATTAGCACGACTCGTTATGAATTCACACTCATGCTGCTGGGCTTGTTAGCACATGGCTGGTGAGCCAGGGGTGATGAGAGATGCAAAGTCGGCTATCGCTGCTAAACCCTCTGCAATTCTATTACACTTGTTTATAGCTCTTGGCAAGTAACACACCGAGGATACGTTTGCTTCTGAGAAAGGGGCAGGGTTTAAGGGAGATGACTACTTAGCATTACACAAGGGGATAGAGAGGACATCGTGAGCAGAGTGAACACACAGGAAATCTGGAAAACAGAGCAGATGCAATGATGACAGATAAAACCGTCCCGACTGTCACTGTATTCATGAATGGCAATAAGAAGACTGTAGGATTAAAGGTTATAATGGATTATGTTTTTGTAATCTTTCTGTGCATTTGAACCATTATGCCCTATCCCTAGAACAATTTGAGGGGATTTGTAGAAATCCCACTGGTCTGCATGAATACTGCGAGCGCTGAATGTCGCTCACCCTGATTCAATTCGGAATCATGCCAACTGTGAGCGCTAACGCTGATGCAGAGCTGGTCGCCCTGAGCTGTTTGGACAGCAGCTCATCTCACACGTCACACTAACCTGTGCTGCCATCTTTCTACGCATTTTCCTTTCGAAACAGAGAATCCTTCAATCTGATCAAACAAAACTCCAATCTGTGCAAAAGGAAAAATAATAATAAAATAATTCGTTTTCATACAAAAAGCTACACACGCTCGAGTCTGTGTGCACGCCCACCCGCAAAAGCAAAACAGTAAAGGTGTGCTAAAAAGCCAATCACTAGTTGAGTCAGGGGCAGACTGGTGATGTGTGTATTCTGGGAAAGTCCAGAACGGCCGTCTGGTCTATGGCCATTGGCAGTACTGGAGTTGAGGTGGGATGAAAACGGTCAAAATCATCCCCCCAGTAAAACTGTCATCCCCCCTTTCCATCCCTTATGTCATTTCATCAATGAATGTGGTTTTACTGCTATTTCAACATTTAGAGTCATCACCAGAAAAACAACTTATTTGACAATTTTCACCTGTTTCAAGTAAATTTCCACTTGAAATGAGTAGGAAAATCTGCCAGTGGGACAAGATGTATCTTCTCATTACAAGCAAAAAAATCTTGTTCCACTGGCAGATTTTTCTTCTTATTTCAAGTGAAAACCTACTTGAAACAGGTGAAAATTGTTGTTTTTTCCAGTGATGAGTCTTGTTTTAAGTGTAATGAGATTTCTTTACTAAAATGAGACATTTTAACTAGAAATAGAACAAATATTCTTGTTAAGATTTTGAGTTTTTGCAGTGATCCATGTTACTTATCCTGTGAAGGACAGAGTCATATTGATAAGTTCAGAAAACTGTTTTTTATTGTTGTGTTTTGATGTATTTGATGTAAGCCCAGTGGATATTTAAAGCTTACAGAAGGCTGCATTTAACTGCTGCTATGTCATTCCTGCAGTATTTCTGCAGCTGTTTTGGTCAGTGCTATTATTTGTAATATATTATATTATTTGTAATCAGCACAAATTATCTGTCCCCATATGATAAAATCCACCATCCCCCCTGATTCTTTTTTACAACTCGAGTACTGGCCATTGGCCCTGTTCAATAACCAAAATTCCCCCCAGGGCCACTTTTTAATCCATTAATCCATTTAGTCCATCCCTGAGTTGAGTCATTGATCATTTTCATCAGATGTAGATGTTGATCAGTGTTTCACACCAGGTTTGCTGTCCAGTGCTTGGAAAAACAAAAGTAAAAATCTCTGGCTCCGCTGCTAGCTACGATAGATTATCCCCGATTGATGCTTCTAGAAAGTGATTGATGACTCTACTAGTTACACTTTTCTCTGGCATATTAGTAAAGCTGCGTTATGTTGAGCGAGAGTGCAAATACAGCCGAGTGTGAGATTTGTGAGGGAGCAGAATGTTCTTTTTTGTTTGTTTAGCACAGAGAAGGTTTTTGTTTGCTTGGTTTAAGGTATTCTGTGCTCTAAAAAGGAAAAAAAAAAAGCTTTCTAAATATAAGTTCCATTGCTCGCTAAGGATAAAGGCACAGAAGGTCAGATCAAATCCTCAAACGGCCGGTTTGGTCTTTACAAAGCTGTCAAACCACA
Source organism: Cololabis saira (assembly GCF_033807715.1). Classification (NCBI taxonomy): domain Eukaryota; kingdom Metazoa; phylum Chordata; class Actinopteri; order Beloniformes; family Belonidae; genus Cololabis; species Cololabis saira. Next base: position 44,598,714 of record NC_084588.1, on the reverse strand, counting down.
CAAAGTGGACCCCTGGTTTTTGGACCCCATGGATACAGTAAAACATCCTCCACACACAAACATACACACACACACACACACACACATACACACACATACACACAGGTCCACAGGGACGCCTGTTTATGGAGTGTGTGTAAGACAGATGATGTAACCCGACCTGCTCACAGCACTCTAACATGATTGGCTTTGGTGTTTTAAAATGTCAGAACATATTCGACTGTGTTTTCCACACGGCTACAGACCTGCAGGTGTTAGCAAATTTTTTTGCAACGATTTAACGTATGTCAATTTCTGAAAAGTGTAGAATGTAATTTTGGATTCAACAATTTGCATGAGTTTAGGTTCACAATATTTAGTGCGACGTTGTGGTTCTCCATTATTAAGCTGCCTCCTTTATCTTCCAAATTACAGACTTGATTTCTTTTTTCTTTGACATGATATATATCTGATGAGGTACATTTTTCCATTAACTTCCGCGGTGCAAGATAAAGCCATTTTCTTCCGTTGCTATGAATTCCACATTTCTTAGCAGCTCATGCAGAACTACAATCAGGGCAAATGATTCAAATAAATCAAGCAAAATCTTCCATCAAGAGAAAAGATGAACATATAAAATCCTTCCCCGCCAGCTATCTGTCTTAACCTTCTATCTGTAATGTTTGATACTGTGTTATGAGAGGGAATTAGCATACTAAACTGCAGATTTTACTTAGTTAACAGACGGGGGAAAAAAAAAAAGGCTGAGAAAATGGGAGCAAAATTAACATTAGGCCAGCTTTTTTTAGAAGATATTAAAGTAATGTTATTTTGCAATAAAAAATAAAAATAAAATGTATAAGATATATTCCAACCAATGACAGTTAATGAAGAAAGAATGTTGCGATAAGCTCTCGGTGCCTTGAGGCAGTGAAAGCCTACATAAGACAACACACTAAGTCTTGGCATGTTGGTCTCTTTTCTAAATCCAGTGCGTGCTTGCAGTATGAGATAACCACACTGACCCACAACAAGCAGGCAGCCAAACCATGACGTCTCCATCCTCAGCCATGCTGAGATGTCACAGTTATAACCGAAGGACCCGATGTGTGTTTATGCGCTTGTTCTTCAGTTTATGACGGCTGACTGCTCCTCGTTACTATTCAATGTCAAGGAGCTTTGTACGAGCTGTACAGTAAAGACGTATGAACGGTGGAAAAAAGAAGATAGGACAAGCACAGTGTTTGAATACAGTTTAATTTTTCTTTCTTCTTTTTTTTTATTCACTTGAGGTGCATTTCCTGTTGTTTACTGAAAAATCTGATATTTAGGCTCCAATGACAGAATTTGTCTCTCCGTATTAGGGTTGCAAAATTCCGGGAATTTTCAAAGTTGGAAACTTTCCATGGGAATTAACGGGAATATATGGGAATTAACGGGAATATATGGGAATATATGGGAATTAACGGGAATAAATAAGAAATTTACAGAATTGAAGGTTGGCCCTTAACAGGGAACTTAAATATAGTTGGGGGAAATATATTGTAGCATAGTCTCGGCTAAAACAACCAGATTTAATGCAAGTACACTCCTCAATCACATGCACACAGCACATTGCTTACTGCAGGGCTATTGAGGCCACGCCCCCTACATGCACTGTGCATTCCTCCATCACATGCACACAGTTTACTGCAGGGCTATTGAGGCCACACCCCCTACATGCACTGTGCATTCCTCCATCACATGCACAGGTGATTTCTTGAAGCCTGGAGTGCTGGAATGCTTTTGTTTTACATGTTGAATGGGACTTTTTTGGAGGGAGTGGGGCTCCTTTCATTTAACATTTTGAATGGGACTTTTTTTTTTGGGGGGGGGGGGGGGTCATTTTACTTTTTGATTGGGTGGGGGAATGGGGTGAGTTAGTATTTACTCAACATTCATGTTTTTGTAAAAATAAAAAATAATTGTTCATACAAGAATAAAAACTAAAGTTCTACTCAAATAAATCTGTTGAAATGTCATGTTTTTGTATTATCTTGCATGGATATCTGCTTATGACAAAATAAATATTTACATTTATGTTTGGATATGATACAGTTTGTTTAAATTACCCCCAATTTCCAGTTAATTCCCATAAATTCCCAATAATTCCCATAAATTCCCATAATTCCCATAATTCCCATGGAAAGTTTCCAATTTGGAATATTTCCAAAATTCCCCAGCTTAACTTCCCATGGAAAGTTTCTGGAAAGTTTCCGGAAATTTACCGGAAATTTTCCACCCCTTTGCAACCCTACTCCGTATAAATCAGGTACAGCAAACATTCCACATTCCCAATTCATCTTGTGATCCTGCCTACTTCTCTGTTTGTTTCTTTGGTTTCTGCTTACACTGTTGGCACAGCACCCAAGTGTCAAATTAAATGTGGCGCAGAGCTGTATTTTCTTTGATATTAGACGGGTTTGATGCACCCAAGGCTACTGGTGAGTGATTCATATATTGAAGAATTCATGAATCAGGTAATTTAAATACCATACTGGAGCATGATAATGAAATCTACGACTCTAGGCGCCCACCAGCAGTAAAGATATATTTCGAGTAGAAGTCCCCATACACATAGTAAAATCTGTCAATTCACCTGCTTAGGAAAATCACTAAAATCAAGATTTGATTTTCTTTAGGAAAACCTGAACTAAAAGCAGATATGTCCAAAGGTAGCAAAGAGGAAATAATTGTTCTAATCTTATTTGTAAATCACAAATACATGGTTACAGCTTGTGAATTTACATTGTAAATTGACATTTTTGCATTTAGTTATTTCTAAATGCAAAAATGTAAAAGAAAAATACAGGACTGTCTCCAAAAATTAGAATATTGTGATAAAGTTCTTTATTTTCTGTAATGAATTAAAAAAACAAAAATGTCATACATTCTGGATTAATTACATATCAACTGAAATATTGCAAGCCTTTTATTATTTTAATATTGCTGATTATGGCTTACAGTTTAAGATTAAGATTCCCAGAATATTCTAATTTTTTGAGATAGAATATTTGAGTTTTCTTAAGCTGTAAGCCATGATCAGCAATATTAAAATAATAAAAGGCTTGCAATATTTCAGTTGATTTGTAATGAATCCAGAATGTATGACATTTTTGCATTACAGAAAATAAAGGACTTTATCACAATCTTCTAATTTTCTGAGACAGTCCTGTATAGATGCAAGATGGACAAAGCAAATAAAGCTTAAGAATAAAAAACACAGTTGACATAAAAGTTACAACCAAATTAAATTGGCAAAATTATTTTTTAAGTTTTCAATATATGAGGTTTGTTAAAATGATTTCCTGTTCCAGCCCTGTCTTGTATGTACTGTGTATTGCATTACAACACTGTCACATACTAACAGTAATAGAGAAAAGTCACAGAGCTACAGTGGACATTATGGTTTGGACACCAAACAGTTTGAAAAAAGTCCTTAAAATATAGACGTACCGCAAGCAAATTTAAATTTCCTTAATAGGTACATCTAGCTACCATCCGTTGGAGCTTGTTAACGAGCCAGTCAAACCCACCCATCCTTGTGGAGAGAGTTTCTGGGCAGGCTTAACATGATGACGACGGACCGGTAACGTAATCTGGATGTAATTTGTGTAGATGCTTGCAGCTGATTATTAACCGGTGTTTGAATCGGTGTTTGAAAAAGTAAATGTATGCTGTTTTGCCTCCAGGCCGCAGCAAAAGTTTCAATTACTCTTCTACTCAAGACACTCTCCTGTTGACTCGTTTCCGCCGCTCTGAATAAGTCACCTTGTTCGTTGCTCTGATTGAGCGTAGTGCTAAGCAGCTGCTTGCAAAGCGCCAACCATCTTACTTCCGCATTGACGCTCATGCGGAACTAAGTTCCGTTGGAGTTCCTTGATAGAGGAGTAAATATCCATTGAATTCCAATTTAAACTGTCAGACTTTAGAGCAGACAAACATATTTACAGCCTGGTTCAAAACGCTGTTTTGGTCTCAATCGTTTGATTCTGCACCCATGACAATTCTGAGGGGGGTGAACTTTATTGAACCACGCCAGGAGTGTTTATATCAAGCAAGACTTTTCTTTCTAATATGATTAATTGGCAGTTGGCTCAGCCCATTGCTGGCTGTTATCACTTCCTCATCTGTAATTGTCATGCCACTGTGCTTCGTCAGGCTTGTTTGTATTAACCCAGCATTGGCTAAACGCAACGATCATTTTTGATTTTGCCATCAAGTCGTCATGTTATAGAAATGTCTTCTGGCACTTGCAGATATTTCAGTGGGGTTCGGGTGAGGGAGCTGGGGAACAAAGCTAACTTTGATTGGCATGCAAATCAAAGTGTTCCTGTTCCTGTCAGCTTGCTGAGCAACCGGGCTGCACCCCGTACAAAAAAGAACGGGCTTCAAAACCGGTCTTTAGTAACCACTGGGTCACATGACCAAATGCTTCATCCATTGTTATCAGAGGTGTCAAAAGTATTCACATTCATTACTCAGGTAGAAGTATAGATACTAGATTTTAAAAATACTCCTGTAGAAGTTGAAGTATCATCTCAAGTTTTTTACTCGAGTAAAAGTATAAAGGTACTGGTTTGAAAACTACTTAAAGTATAAAAGTAAAAGTAATGTAAGGGGGAAAACAGCCATTAAGGACAAAAGCCATTGAAAATGAATGCATCTTAGTATAATGCAAATATATTAAAGAACCATATATGTGTACTATTGAGCATTAACATGTGTTTCAGAGAGCAGAAGATATGATGACTAGTTGACTATAAGTATTGTAATGGTGCAAAAACATACTTCAGAGGCATGTTATCATTTATCCTAACCTTTATTGGAATGTACATCCAAGTTTAGTTGCAGGAATCTGAGGGAAACGGATGTAAGAACAAAACTGGACAAGAACATCTGAAACAACCACAACCTAATTCACTCTATCCGGATGGAGCAATTTAACTGGATAGTTTTTTTTTAAAGGCCGAAATGAAATAGAGTAACAAGGCTGTTTTTAAAATGTAAGGAGTAAAAAGTACAGATAATTGTGTGAAAATGTAAGGAGTAAAAGTATAAAGTCGTCTGAAAAATAATTACTCCAGTGAAGTATAGATAACCAAAATTTCTACTTAAGTAAGGTAACGAAGTATTTGTACTTTGTTACTTGACACCTCTGATTGTTATATACAGTCTATGGTGGATCTGGGGAGCTAATGTATCATTTTCAGATCCTAGATATATCCAGATGTGGGTCTGATCTGCCAGGCTAATCCTCTTCTTTTATGCCCCCCCAAAGATTTGAGCGTGCATTAAGGAAGAAACAAGTACAGATTTCTAATGGGAGGAGTGTGGTCCAATACCCATCTGTGAGAACAAAGGAGGGAACTGGGGGGGGCTGTCCCCGCATCTCAAACCCACAACATTAGTTCAGGTGTAGTTTTCTGTACAAAAATCATCCATCACAAAACATGAGGGCAGCTGGTGTTTAGAAAACCTTCTTTTAAGGGGATGCTTGCTTAATCAGTATTCATGCATGCACTCTGCATAGTGGTCTGAGCAACTTAACATTTTTCTTTTGTACAGCTTGCACAAATAACAGATGGCTGGTAATTGTGGGGAAGACGTTTTCTTTGATTTTTGTACATTCTGTTGATTTGTATATTTTCTAAATACAGCACAAAGTGCCGTCACTAGACTTGAAGAGGAAACAAAAATTATCATTTCAGAGCGATAATTCTGTCTCAATGGAAACGAAACACAAAAAACATTTTCACACAAACAAGAAATGTTTCATATCTGTTCAGTTTTAAGATATTGCCCTGATAGCATGATGTATTATTGTTGTAGAGTATGCTTTATACGATTTTTTTATATCGAATTATACTGTTATTTCTCTAAACACTACCTAAATGTAAAAAGAAAAGAAAGAAAGAAAAGAGTTGCAGGCAAAAATCCATCTCCTTTCAGTCACAATGACATCATAGATTATGAAAGCCCAAGCTGATGCACGGTAAGTTGACAAGGGACACTTTTAGCACAAAGCATCTGCTCTTCATTGTGAGACCACATGGATCATTACACATGTATGCAGGAGAGAGGGAGGCTTACACATAGTTCTTTTTTTCTCCTTCACAATACAATAAATACAATGAGACTTGTTATTCATTTTCATATTCTTTTTTTATTTTTTATTGTCTGGTTAAGTAAATGAGTTGAGCCAAAGAGAAGTTGCTCTGACTCTGACTACAACAATACTGGCCTTTAACGTGAAACATAAGACTTAGGGCTGGGCGATATGGACCAAAAGTCATATCTCAATATTTTCTAGCTGAATGGCGATACTCGATATATATCGATATTTTTTCTGTGCCATGATTGGGGTTTCCCCCAAAGCATTATAGCATAGCATCTCTGTTAGCTTCATTTTTTCTGAGGCAAACCCTTAGAAAAACAGTCAGTTTTAATACAAAGCCTCGTGCCAAATGTCACACAGGTTCCTTTGTTAACAGAGGTCTGCACAATATCAAAATGTATAAAACAAATGAAATAAAAATAAACTGCCTGCATATATAGAATAAAAATGCTTCTTGAATAAAATAAAACAAATATCCCTTTCCTGCATAACAATTAAATTAAAATACACTGTGCAATTAATACAATGTAGACAGTAACAGGCAGACTTTTCCACTGAGGTTGACAGTTGTGCAAATAACAAAACATTTGTGCAAATCTCAAATAAAACATTCAAGTCAATTTGTCGCAAAATAAGCTATATCAAAATCATTAAAAAAAAAAAAAATTCTCGATATAAACGATATTGTCTCGTACCATATCGCGTTTGAAAATATATTGATATATATTAAAATCTCGATATATCGCCCACCCCTAATAAGACTGCTGAAGAGAGCAGGGGGTGTGGTATGTTCAGAAAGAAATTTACTGCAGTTTGCTATTGTGTGTCTTAAAAAAATGTTACAATTGCATGAAGTAGTATGTACCTTAAACCAGCTTCCAAGAGTTCACTCATTAGCATGACAGAAAATACTGCTTAGTTTTACAACAATATTTCAATATGAAACCTCAATATTACAGTCATGGAATCACCATTTATACATAACCCTAATCTAAATGAGTTTATATTCAGAGTAATCACTGAATTTGGCTATGTGGGATATTCCAATCTCAGGCATATGTAAACATGTTTTTACTTCATCACACTCATAAGTTATTGGCAGTAGTTTGAACTCATAACAAGGCGATTGCAGCTGTAAGGACATGCCCGTGCAAACAGTCCTGTTACACACTTTCTGTACATTCACAAAGCTAAAATGACTTTAGTTTGTCTCCAGGCACTTAAAGGTATAGGTATCAGTAATGTTGGAGAGCTAGCAAGATTTGAAAGTGGCACCTCCTCTAAGCCCCGCCCCCTCCTCCCCCTCCCACCAGCGCTCCGTCCAAAGCCACGCCCCCAAAAACTTTGCGCACATTTGCAGGAGTCGAGTTTTCCAGGACATTTTGGACAGCACATTTTCAACAAAACTACCCCATGTCTCATTCACCTGTAAGCGAGGACGGTTTTAGGGGGGGGCAGGGGTGGGCTGTGCCCACCCAAACGTGCGTCCTGCCCACCCAATCAAAGTTATGGGGATCCTTTATTTTTTTACATTTTCATTTTTTTATAAATATAAAAGAATATCACAGAATATCTGTAGCGTTTCTGATTGGGTGGGCTCTGCTCATCATTTTTAGACGCAACAATGAACGCATACCACAAAAGTTGTGTCTCGGCGGAGGGACCTGACGTCCCAGGAAAATGAGCACAACAGAAAGTTCAGAACAACACACACTGAAGGCTGATTTATGGTTCCGCGTTACACCAACGCAGAATGATGCGCGTCGCCGTGTACCCTACGGCATAGGCTACGGCGTACCCTACGGCGTTGCCGTGGCAACAGAGCCTGCACAGCACCGCCACCCGCACCGGCGCTCTCCGCCCTCACCGGGATGGAGACCCCCAGTAGCGGACAACCTGCGCCGCAGAATCACACTTTGGCTTTCTTTTTTTAGCCTTTTTAGCAGGGCGAGTAACGCTGGAGGTGGTATTTTTGGCTGCGTTTTCTCGTTTTCTGCACCATTCTTGAGCAAACGTGACTCGAGTGTGTGAAGTTTTCCGGCAAGATTTTCGACGTGACGAGTGCGCGCATGGGACAGAGGGGGGCATGGGTGGGACTTAAAATGAAGGCATCTGATTGGTTCTTCCCCCCCTGCCAATCCTCTGGTCCTCTGACCAATCCGTTTCACTCGGTGCGCAAAAAACAGATTGGTCAGAGATTTTACAGGATTAGAGCTGTCAGAGAGGTCGGATTTTTTTCTTTCCTTTTTCTGAACACATTTTTCACTGGCTACTCTCAGGATGGAAGGACCATTTCACCCAGTATAACAATACATGTTTTTGAATACGATTACAGACTATACCTTTAAGAGGAATAATATTTTTGAGTCTTGTCAAAAGCTAGAATGCAAATTGCATTTAATATACAGTAGGTTGATTGCTTCAAGTGTTAACATCAATTACCATTCTGCTGCAAGCTCATATTCCGTTCTCGTTCAAAACTATACCTTGATTCACATTATTTTGGTGCCTTTACAAATTTACAACTCTGAACACTTTCTACTAGACATCAGTTTGTTTGTTTTTATTTGAGAATATTCACTTAAGGTCAAACAAATTTGTTGCTGGAATTTTGGATGAGCACAACGATTGCAATCTCAAAAGCAGGAGTAATATGGGATTAAGTGATTGATAGGGTTGTGATTTGTAATTTATAAATATGAACAGAACACCCTGCAGAACATCAGCAAATCATGTAAACCCCACAACCAGAATATTGTCTGATTAGAGTTAGGTCAATAGTCGGAACATTGCTGTGCAAGTAAATGTAGCAACTATAAATTACCCAGAGTGGCGTGAAGACCATGAGATTCCCCAGAAAGCAAGCCTGCATCACCGTGCAGCTGCATGCACTGTCCGCATTTTCACCACTGGTGAATAAATGAGATGAGAAGTCGCTCACCTAAGCCTCTTTTCAGTGTGCAAGAGCACCTAACCAATTCAGAGTCTCACGGTTTGATACAACATTTACTGCTCTACTCTGGTCACTGGTCTAGATAGTATTTGTATATTGGAAATTTCTTGTAATGTTTTCTTTGAACAGTGTATTAGTTTTCTTTTTGTAATTTTTATACTTTTTTTTTTTAGTGATGTCATGACCGAAATAAACTAAACTAAAATAAAAAAAATACTAAAAAAAAACTGCTCTACTCTGCATGTTGCACAAGTCCTCAAAAGCACACGCACGGACAAACACCAGGTGAGTAAAAATGTCAGAAGGTCAGAAGAAAGATAAAAGGAGAGACTGGTGTCATTGTGAGACAGACCAGAGTGAAGCTCTCGGCCCCACAGTGTTCATCTGATAAATTTAGGACACAACTGGAAATCACAAACAAGCTATAATGTCTGTGTTTGGCCATGCATATTTTATTTGCCAGATGCGCCTTGCAGTTCCTTTGCTTCATAAAATGATGACTTGCAGTGATTAAAAATGGGGAAATACATCTTTGTGAAAGTTTGTTTCAATATTGAAAATCATTTGACAGTATAATCTTCTAACAAAATGTTTTTAGAAACCAACCGATCAGAAAAGTCGGCCTCTTTATGTATTCACACGCTATCTTTAGGTGCCATTTTTAGTACACGTAGAAGCCATGTGTCACGGAACATCAGTTTAACACCAACACATGCAACTGCCCACCATTTCAATCAGAGCAGAGGAAAAGCAGCACAGCACAACTGCGCAACAGTGCCACGTGATGGTCAGGAGAGAAAAAGCATAGCAGATTAAGGTAAAATGAGGCTTCACACTCTCTCTCTTTCTCTCTCTCTTTTATTTTTAAGTGCAATACATTAAGACACATCTCACAGCAAAGATGTTAAGCATTACACATTTTTTGTTCATCACCGAGGAATTCAAATGTTTAAAAGTGCAAAGTATAGTACCAGGTAGGGATGGGCGGTATGGACTAAAACATTTATCACGATAATTTCTGGCATTTATCCCGATAACGATGAAAAAAATACCAATACAAAAACGTCATCAACAGGAATCTTTCTTTCTTTCTTTCTTTCTTTCTTTCTTTCTTTCTTTCTTTCTTTCTTTCTTTCTTTCTTTCTTTCTTTCTTTCTTTCTTTCTTTCTTTCTTTCTTTCTTTCTTTCTTTCTTTCTTTCTGGCTCATATCTTTCTTTCTTTCTTTCTGGCTCATATCTTTCTTTCTTTCTTTCTGGCTCATATCTTTCTTTCTTTCTTTCTGGCTCATATCTTTCTTTCTTTCATTTTGGCTCATATCTTTCTTTCTTTCAGGCTTCCTTCCTTCCTTCCTTCCTTCCTTCCTTCCTTCCTTCCTTCCTTCCTTCCTTCCTTCCTTCCTTCCTTCCTTCCTTCCTTCCTGCGCCTTTTGCGCGTGGATTTAACGCAGAACCATAAATCAGCTTTACACAAAAACGTCATCAACGGGAATTTATCGTTTTTACCGCGAGATGACAAATTCTTACCGTGGGGAATTTTTTTGACGGTATATCGTGAACGGTAAAATATCACCCATTCCTAGTACCAGGTCAGAATAGCATTATACCAATTAGCTTCAATAAACCGGACTGCTGCACTGGAAGCGAGCTGCTGCTGTACAGGTTTGAAAAAGACAAATACATGTTACACACATGGTAAAACTCTGGGTCTGACACGAGTTGCAATGATTCCCAGTGTATAATTGAGGCACGGATCCAGGAACCCACTGCTGTTGCATCCCCACTGCTGGCAGACGCAGGCATGAAGAATCTTGGTCAACTGAATTGGTTTCGAGGCACACACGAGCAAACGTTATTGTGAGGGCCTTGTGGGGGGTATGAGAGTGCTTTTGGAGCAGCAAGGGGGAACCAATTAGGGACAGATCAGAGAAAAGAGTGATGGATTTCTGGAGGAAAGTCACTGTAGTAAACTACAAAAACAAGACACGTCTGGAAATCTCATCAAAGAAAATGGAACTTTACAGATGTCTCATCTATAAGAGAAATTATTTCAGTGAAATGAGAAGACGGTTAGTTTTTATGGTTATGTCTTACCGGTAAACAGAGCCACTAAAAGACATTTGCTTAGCTTAGCACAAAGATTGGAAAGTGGAGAAAATGGATAGCCGAGCTCTATCCAAAGTACCTTAAGTTTTCAGTCTCTGCCGGAAACTTCAATTTAATGAAAAGATTACAGGATGGCAAACGGGTTAAGAAAATCAAACAGGGCCATATTTTATTTTTCTCTAAATATATACAGTATAGTGGAGGCTCTGCAAGTTAAACAAATAACTTATAGCACATCAGTTAGTGAGCTTCAGTATAGTCTTTTCATTTTCCTTATGTGTATGATATGTTTTCTGCAAGTGTATCTTCCTTTTGCATGTGTTATATATAGTTAGTTATATATTACATAATTATAGGATGAAAATACTATGCACCTGTACCAATAGTTGTAAAATCTTTGTAGGATAAATCCCAAAGGAAAACAATAATAACAGACATGTCTTTGTGTCAAGTAAGGTTTGATATGTTTAATTATTCTGGAAGAAAGAGAAAATGTTCAAATGCAATATTTCCCGAGCTTTATTCATGCGATACCACATTATTGACATAGTTCACCCCTGACAGGATTAACCAAATTGATGATTATGTGTTTGTAGTTGGCGTGTGTTTAACTCTCCAAAGAAACCTTTATGTAATGAAGACGGTCCGATAAATCCCGAGAACAAGGTCAGAATGACCTGAGCATTGAACATATGTACTTTACGAGGGGAGATAATCCAATTCACCTGCAATTAAGGCATCCCTGCCACTGGGATGGTGAAGTGCAAATGGACCTTTCTGCAGTGAGGTCAATCATTTCCTGTATATGGTCTCATTTTGAGGAGCGCTTAATTTAAAATGAAATAAAAATCCAAACATGAAAAGTTTTTTTACAACATGGAAAAAAAAAAAAAAAAAACCCTGCAAACTGTTGGTGTATTCTGAGGACGCATCCTCCCATATGTGCAAGAGAGACAGTATGGTGAAGCTATGAAAAAAACAAGCTCAAGGACACCTGTTCTCGGAGTTAACAGTTTGTGAGAAACATCTTGTCTCTGCAACACTGAACAAACCATATGTAAAAGGTGTAAATGCAGGAAAAGCCAGGCCTTTGACTCCACAGGGAGAGAAAAATCCATTTAAAACAGAAAGACATTTAGTTTAATGGAGGCATAAGATGAAACAATGTTACTGTATTCTCATAAAGGTGTCATACTGTATATAGTTGAAACCATTTCTTTATATTTTGTAAAATCTGATCTACTCTTGGAAAACATGTAGAAGATAATTTATTGTACCGCAAAATATTCCCCCAATTAGCCAATACAGCATCGTCTTTTGATTCTAGTGGCCGAAACCACCGAGACACCGCAACAAATGTGTCTGCATTAAAAACATATCTAACCTTAATCCACCTCTCATTTCTCTTTAGGGTTTATGCAAAGGAATGCACGGAGCCTGGAGCTGTTTACAACCGTTACAGCATCGCTCAAGGTGTTCACTTTGGAAAAGTAATTTCATATCAGCGTGCTTCAGGTTGGGTTTGCAGATGGAGATGCTTCCTAGTTCATTTTACAAAAATCCCATCGAATTGGAGTGGAAAAAGTCAAGACTGCTCCTCCACTGCCTCTACTTCTGTCAGCGAGATGAGGTCATCAAACAACAACCTGCTTTGTATAATAATGATGTAAGAGCCGGGGACCTGTGGACACTCAGTCCTGAGAGACTGCTTTGGCGGGCAGCAGAGGAAGACTTCAACTTGATTTAAGAGAGAGATAACACCCTCAACAGACCAGTGACAAAGGGTAGATAGGCAGAGCGAGAGGAGATAGCGAGGGAGTGTCGACAGCAGCAGAGAGAGGGGAAGGAGAGGAGCGAGAGCAGAGGAGAGGAGAGGAGGTGCCGTCGTGAAAAGAACTGTTCCTTTAAAGCGGCAGGCCCCTCCTCCGCACAGCCCGAGCGGAGGAGCCGAGTGGTGCTGGCAGGAGCCCGAGCTCCACGATAAACTCTGGCATCAGCTTCCCTTCATCCGGCAGTCAGCGAGGACACAGTGAGGGCGCAGGGGCAAGAGACAGGGACAGAGAAAGACTGACAGAAAGGCGGGGGTAGAGAGAGAGAGGGAGAGAGAGACAGGGAGTGAGAAAGAGGGGACAGATAGAGAAGAAAATAAAAAAAGACCTTTAGAAAAAGAGGGAGAGGCTGTCATAATAATAATCACACAGCTCGTTTTTTTTTTCCCCCGGCAGCAGCAGCTCAGCCATGCTCTCTGATGTCTCCAGATGCGGGCGAAAGTCTGCCCAGGATGACGGCTGCCTGCCGTGTTTGTCGGCAGCACAGTTTGTCTGAGTGACGGCAGTGGCTGCATCACAATCTGAAAGCAGGAGTTCTCCTCAGCGAGCGCTCTGACTCTTAGTCATCTTCAGCCTCCTTTCTCCCTTCTCAGAGGGTTATTAGGGCCATTCATCTAACCCATCTCACGCTTCCTGCTTCCTTCTCCTCCTCCACAGCTTCATCCTCCACTTCTTCTTCTTCTCCCGTGATGAGCCACAACCTCAGAGTGAAATAACCCTGCTGATAGAAGCTTCTCCCTCTTGTCAAGACAGTAAGTAGTGGAGGGGAAGGGTGGGGGGGGGGGTTATGTGTGCATGCATGTGTGTGTAGGTGTGTGTGTGTGTCAGTGGAAACTGTGTAAGTGAGACAGCGAGAGGAAGAGAGAACAGCAAGACGGGTGACAAGGGAAGACGTTAGTGTGTGCGACAGAGGGACCTCCAAAGAGCCGGCAGATTTTGTGTAGCTTGAATGATTGAACCGTGCACTGGACAGTGAGATCTGAGCATAGCAACAGCATAGTGATGCACGGGGAAGGTGAGTAGGTGTGTATCCCCGGCGAACGTGTGTGTGCGCACTTTTTTGCAGGTGAGGCAAGTACCACTGAAGCAAAAAAAGATGTATTTCCACAGCAGCTAAAAAAATGCAAAGGCATCCCTGGCTGCTTCTCCATCAACCGGAGTCGGTTGCTGCTCTTTTGTGCTACTAGGAATTAGAGACAGACGTATAGGGAATCGAGAGAAAACGTAAGATGAGACATGACAGAATAAGTAATTGCTTTCTTTTCCGTCTGACCAGGTGCCATGTGTGATTGGCCAGCACACCCTGTGGCAGTGGCATCACCCCGGATTGGGCGAGAAGCTCTCGCTCCTGCTCTCTCCTCTCAGGGGCTCCTCTGGGAAGCTTTCGTGGGATTTATCTTGTGCTGCTGGATGGCACAGAGCTCCGTGCCTCTCTGAAGACGGGTCCACAGAGAAGACACGCACTACATGGATAAGAAGTAAAATAATTATCCAATCACAGCACAAGCAGGCAGACTGGGTTCCCTTAGCAACAACTGAAGGAGACAAGAGAATCCTTTCCTCTTTCTGCTCCCTTGGTTTTTGGGCACACCCCTGTGGACTGCTGTGGGTCAGTGTTTTTTTCTGCGAGAGGACTTGGAGGATGATGATGCTGCGTAAGAAAACCTGCCACCCAAATTCCACGGGACTTTGCACGTTTGCTTTCCGGCCACCTTGTTACTGTGTCTCAATGGCACCGTGATATATGTGTTTTTTTTTTGTTATTCCTCCACAAATTCTCACGACAAGTGACATCCGCCGGCTTAGAAATCAATTTATCCTGATCCCCCACGCCACCTGGAAACGAGCTCCACGTTTTGGACGGGGGATTGGATGCTCGGAGAAAAGAAAAGAAAAGCAAAGAAAAATCCCACACCTACCATCTTCTTTTTCATGGAAGAGGAATGAAGGACAACACAGTCAGGTATTCATCATCAGCGAAGAAAATGGCTGTGAAGCAAAGTTTATTTTGACGCAAGTTTCTTTTTTTTTTCTTTTTTTTTTTCTTCAAGGAGGGAAACAACACTGCACAAAGGAATATTCCCTTTTTCAAACAGGATATGTCCTTTCTCTCTTTACAGACAGTAGCCTGAGGGACTGAGGAACTTTATTTAGAAATCTTTTTCTCTGCTGGCCACCAATAAAACAGAAAATATACATTTTGAAACTCGAGCCACTGCCGGGTCTTCTATTTTTGTATCTTACCACACAGCCTGACTAACTCTGAAAAAAGGGGCTAACTTAAACTTCTTTTCAGCTTTCACTTTTGTATGCTGTTCCACAATGATGTCACTGTGTTTCACGAGTGAAAAACATTGTACAGGACGAGTGGAAAAGTGGGGGGAAAAATATTCTTAAGGTACCGACAAGCTTTTTTCTAAATCGTGCATCCACAGGAGCAATTATAAAACATACACACTGACACATGAGATGAGTTGGCTCAACACGATTATGTAAGAGGTTCAAGCCAGATTCAGCTCTTGTATTTTGCCTCCTCTTTTTTCCCATGGATGTACGGCGTTTGACTTGTCCCACGTTGATCTTCTCATCCGATTTGGAAGCGTTTATCCGAAGGCATGGATGTCGGAGCGTGAGTCTGTGCCGGCGGGTGTGCGGCGGGCGAGGCGAGGTGTTTTGGCTGCCCGGGTGCTTTTAAGATGTTGAGGTCTCCCTGCGTGGCTGGGGCCCCTGTTCGGATCAGTAGCACTGAGGCTCCTCGTAGCCAAAGACATGGACCCCGACTCGGCTCCCCCGTGCCCTCAGCCTGTTGGCCGCTGGCCCCACGACGCTTTGTAAAGGATGTCCCTCAGCAGAGCTCCGGCCCGGGACACCTCTGAGACCCCCAGCCCGAGAGAACGCATCCGCAGCCACATGAAGATGGTGATCGACCAGCTGGAAGGCATTCTCAAAGAGCTCAAGGATGTGGCCAAGGAACTCCGGGAGGTGAGACTACAAAATCAGCTTACACTTATCAAGGCTTTCTGGGGGGGGATTTAGAGGGTAAAAAAGAGGAAGGAAGGAGGGAAAAAGCAGCAGGCAGGGAGAGACGGCATGGGTGCCGGCCGGGTGGGTGGGTGTGCTCCTCAAAAGGGCTGCATCTAATTAAGTGTAAAATTCTTTTTAGCAGCATGGAGATTTTGATTAAGATTTAAAAGTGATGAGATCTCACTTTTTTTTGTTTTGTAGGATATTGTTGATTACAACCAAGACAAAGAGGTCTTCCTTTTGCAATAAAATGGATGCTTATCTACAAATAAAATATGCCCTTCATGTGTTCAGTAGTGTCTTGTGTGAGATGCAGCAGATGTGAGGAGCTGGTGGAAAGCAGCAAAGCCAGGGCTGAGAGGAAATAAAGGCGCAGGCTTAGATAAGATACAGGACTTGGTGCCGCAATAGTTATATAACCATTTTGTTAAGGATCATCTGGATTCTTACTGTATTTTTGCCATGGTAACGCTTGAATACTGTGTGTGTGCGTGTGTGTGTGTGTGTGTACACAGCACAAAGTCTGCAGAAATCAGCACAGGGATATGCTGTATGTGGTCTAGCACAGATGTAGAACTAATCCACATGAAGAGTGTGTTTACCCAGAGTACATGTGTGTAAGAGTATGAAATCTGTTTGGGCTCTCCACCCCCTGCAGTGTCCTCAAAGCCGCCAGCTCTTCTTGCACAGCTCCTCCGCAGAGACATGGAGGCAGATCCAGAGTCTGATACAAACCTGAGAAAATAGTTGCGCCTGACCCATCCCACGTCCTCCAAGCGCATCATACGATTATCCTCCCAACTGGCTCTGATCAGGCATGAATGGGGAGGGAACCTGGGCGCGTGCGGCTAAATGTGTCAAAGAAATGAAATGGTGGACGTTGCTGCATGTAATGTATATAATGACCTGTGCGGTGGCGGTGGTGGGGGGCGGTGGGGTCTGAGAGCTGACCCCGGCTCTCACTACATCACTAAACAACAACCACTTCTCTGGCTCCGTCTCACTCCATTCACTCGACTCACTGGAACAGCTGGAAGGTGCAAGGGTACAGTTTGCTGTGCACCTTCTCTCTGGTGAGCGGGAGAAAGCCGGCCCACGTGCGGCCGTGATTGATGATTATGGGACAACTGCAAGTGGAATAATGCTGGCTGGAGCTATTTATAAACATAAACACAGCTTGTGCCTCTGCCAGCTCCAACGCATATCACCATTCTTATCCCAGACCCCATTAGAGAGGGCTGTGCAAAGTGGCTCAAATGTCATTTTTTATTGGAAGACCATAATCCCACATGTCGAAATGGATCAGAAATCACTTTAGCTGCAGAGGCAAGTCATAATATTGGTATCAATACCCTGCAATCAGCTGACCTATGGGACTGTGGCCGTATCAAAGCGAAGGAATGGAATCAGCGTAGAGCCGTCAAATATATATGGAAGCAAAATGTTCCATCAAATCTTCTCCTTCTCGGCCACATAAAAGGACACCGTAACAGATGACTATCACATCGGTATATGATGATGTCTCATGTGACTGTAGTAAAATATAGAACTCACCGAAGAGCAGCAACGCTTGAAGATTGTTCTTGAGGCTCCAAAGAACAATCTATCTCGAAATTAAGAATTGCACCAAAGGCTGGACCCAACAAGATCTTTTTCAACATTTTACATTACACTGCAAAATAATCTGCTTAAATTCAATGTAGTGATTCCGTCCATTGCCTCTTAGGCCAGTGAACATCACAGTTTATGTTCAGCCTTTACCGTTATATCCCCAATAGATTAACGTTTTCTGTTTCAGGGTTATTTAACTTCTAGTTTTCTGTTTCATATATTAGAAATCATGCCTTTTGCATTTTGGAGCTACAAGAAAGCAGGAGATAACATTTTCACATTAACGTTTCAGGGAAGAATTTAAAGTATCAACTTAAGTTGGATAAATATTTTAAGTACACAAGGAAAAAGAAGTCAAATCCCCCGGAGGCATAGAAATGTATTCAATTTGTTTGTTTTTTGTTTTTTGTTACTTTCCTAACTTTGAATTCAGTATTTAAGAACTACAAGACATATTTTTTCATTTCATTTCATTTCATTTATTCCATTCATGGTATATATTCTTAATAATGTTGTACAAAATTCCATGAAGTACACATTAATACCATGAAAGAAAAGGAGCAGGAAGAAGAAAACTTATGATACCTGCCCTCTCTGTTTATACAATTACGTTGACTTACTGAACACCAATCTATCTCTACACATATTTATAACAAGAAAACAAACAAAAATACCACTCTTCTATCTATTTTTTTCTTTCTCCTTCTTCTTTTTTGTAGGCACTTATCTTTTCTTTTTTAAACATTTTCTTAAGCTAATGAGAAGAAACGCTGTTTAACATGAACAGAAATAACGCTTTCAAGCTTAACAATAATCCATAAAGCTTCATAACTGTTGTCCCTACATGTGTTGAAAGCACAATGAAACCATTGCCACTGATTCAATCCCGGTAAACAGAATGCAAATGGGAATGCAGTGAACTGTGTGGATAGCAAAAGGAGCTCAGAAACTTTTTTGTCTTCAGAAAACTAGTCGTAGAGTAATAAAGAAACTAAACCTTTTAATAGAATATGAGATAATGTCAACCATGTTTGCTAAAATTAAAATAAAGAAAAAACAAATGTCCATATGAGAATGTTAGCCCTGTGTTTAAATCAAATCTTCACACTATACAACATTTTTGGACCAACATCAGTACTTTATTGCTCTTCTGCCGGTAGTGTTAAGTGACACTAAAACTGCCAAATCATCACTGATTTACAAAACCGGTTAAAGCCACAGGCGTGCAGAATAATATGACTCTTGAGTTTTTGAAGGCATGTTAATCGCTTGACATTTCATGAAATACCCCAATTACCCCCAAGAATGCAAACAGACACTAATTTCCAATAAATGCCATAAAATGCAGCATGTAGAGTGTCATTGTTTTGAGCCCTAACTGCAGCGTACTTTGAGCTTTCAAAACATTCCCATGAATTAAGGAAACATGTTAAAACAGGGCATGAAAACTTTACTCCCTTCAAGAGCCCATTACTGTCAACTGCAGCCTGGCTTACTGGTGAATCCCATTACAGGCTTCATGACAGCTAAAATGAGATGGACCAAAAGGAAGGACACTGGAAGGTAATATACTGATAAACTATTCCATTTGTAATAATGTACTGGCAGGAGTGACATCTCCAGAGGAAATAATTCATTTAGATATCATGTCAACCTTGGACTTTTTTGAAGTGTAAGGATAAAGCAGAGCAAAAATAGAAGCCAAACTGGATGCAAAGAGCTCTAAAACCTGAGTAATTGCTTTAAAAAAAAGGGAGAGAAGTGCACAAGCTCAACCCCACCATTTTGAATGTGGTAAATTTAGAAAAAAAATTTAATAAAAGAAGAATAGATAAAAAAAATAAATGAAAAGCCGTAGCAGTTTGGACTGCATGAAAAGTGGATAGAAGAGTGCAAGACATTTTTTACACTGAACCACACAAGAACGATGGAGTATTATTATGCGGATGTAGTTATTATGCAGAATGATATCACGAGCAGACGATGCTTCACATTTGTGCCCATCTTAAGACAAATGAACACAGGAAGGCAATCATGACTCGTAAAATTAAAGCTCCAATAGAGGGGGCAGAATAAAAGCTAGACAAAGAGGAATTGAGAGTGGCCTTTGTGTATCTGTGTGCATATGCTCCTGTACGACTGGAGACGGGCCTACGAGAGACGTTTGAGAGTGACTGGAGGTAGCAGCAAAAGACCAGTGTCAGGTGAAATCTGTCCACTTCAAATGTCAGCATTTTTTTTTTGTGTGTGTTTTTTTTTTCAGCTGAGGTACTGAGTAAGAACTCTAATTAAACAACTGGCTACCAAGCAGTTTCAGAGAAACTAAGAGTTGAGTGCGTCAGGAAAGGCTTTTCAACTGCCAAAAAAACCCATACTATAATATTCAGTATAAAAAACAGTAGCAATCAGCAACTAAAATGTAATTTTGCTTTCAAGCTTTGCTTGTTTTTCAATAATTATAGAAAGACTAAAAATACAAATTTAGATTGCCACTTAAATTGCGGTTGCAAGTGGGACAAATTAAGGATCTTTTCATTCTCTGTTCAGTCCTTGCTGTGTGATCCCTCACTTGCCTGTCAAATCAAGTTATTTGTGCTAAAAATGGAGGCCGTCAAAGAAAACTGCCATCTAAGTGATGTGATTAGGCAGGCGGCTGCGCCGCGGCCTTTCATGTCAGAGGTGTGCTGTGTTGTCGAAGCCTGGCGTGAACCGTGGCATCGCCAAACACCTGGCCGTAGATCAGTCGGCTTTCCAGCCGTTTGGTAAGCCGGTGCCGTCTCCCGGTCGAGCCCGGGGGGGGGGGGGGGGGGGGGGACGCCGGTTCCTCTCTGCTGCGCTGAACCGAATCCATTCCAGACCCACAGGCAACCCAAGGGAGACAAAAACCAAAATCAAAGAAGCATTTTTCTCTGAAGGGGACATATCCTCTCTATTTGGTTTTCCCCTGCTGATACCGCCGCTGAGCGGGCCGGGGAGAAGGAAAACTGCTCAGTGAGAACAGTTCAACGTTTAACCGTGAGAGGGGCTCGGAGAATTACTTGCACATTCACCCTGGGACTTAAACAATGTGAAGGATGCTGGTAAACATGCTCTCATTTCATTAAAGGTTTGATCATATCAAGAGGGATCATTTAAGGATAATGTGATGACATTAGGGAATGCCTCCGGGGGAAATGCTGAGGTTAAGTGCTGCAAGACGATGTACATCTGAATTCCAGCGCATCAAGGGAATAAATTTCCCCTTGAAATTTTGAATAGCTGCCAGGTAAACGGATGAGTAAAAATTTGGCTAGATACGTACATTTCTTTAAAAAAAAAGTATTTCTATTATGCTGGAGTAATTACTATTGACTAGGAATGGGCGATATTTTACCGTTCACGATATACCATCAAAAAATTCCCCACGGTAAGAATTTGTCATCTCGCGGTAAAAACGATAAATTCCCGTTGATGACGTTTTTGTGTAAAGCTGATTTATGGTTCTGCATTAAATCGACGCACAACGTACGTGAAGGAAGGAAGGAAGGAAGGAAGGAAGGAAGGAAGGAAGGAAGGAAGGAAGGAAGGAAGGAAGGAAGGAAGGAAGGAAGGAAGGAAGGAAGGGAGAAAAGAAGGAAGGAAGATGGAAGGAAAGAAGGAAGGAAGGAAGGAAGGAAGGAAGGAAGGAAGGAAGGAAGGAAGGAAGGAAGGAAGGAAGGAAGGAAGGAAGGAAGGAAGGAAGGAAGGAAGGAAGGAAGGAAGAAAAGGAAGGAAGATGGAGGGAGGGAGGAAGGAAGGAAGGAAGGAAGGAAGGAAGAAAGAAAGAAAGAAAGAAAGAAAGAAAGAAAGAAAGAAAGAAAGAAAGAAAGAAAGAAAGAAAGAAAGAAAGAAAGAAAGAAAGAAAGAAAGAAAGAAAGAAAGAAAGAAAGAAAGAAAGAAAGAAAGAAAGAAAGAAAGAAAGAAAGAAAGAAAGAAAGAAAGAAAGAAAGAAAGAAAGATTTGTAATTAAAAAGGTGGAGTTGAATTGGTATTTTTTTCATTTTTATTTTTATCATTTTTTGTATCATTTTTATCGTTATCGGGAAAAATGCCAGAAATTATCGTGATACATTTTTTAGTCCATACCGCCCATCTCTACTATTGACTAATTGTAAATATATATATTTAAATAAAAACAATGTCATTCTACCTTAACAAGTGATTTGAAATGGGCGAATTACAAATCTGGCTTGTCATTTTATTTCTTTTTGTTTGTCCAAACAATTGCCCACAATCAGAGATTGCAATCACCCACAAAGCTGTGTTCTAATGAATCATTTTCCACAAAACAAGCGTTTTGATTTGGCTGCCAGTGTCGTTGGGTTTCCTGCCCAACTGACCACAGTCCAGTGATCTCCACTTAGGAACCCCGAGCCAGTTCTTCACTACAGAGTCCATTTATTTTAGATTAAGTCAGGCTTTGGCTGATTCTCCACACACACGAACACGCCGACCAGCTCAACAGGCCAACATTACTCGCTAGGAAACGCTGAGAGCTTAACTAACACGTAGAGGGCGGTGCCCCCTCAACCTGGCGTCGCTGGACCGTCGCATTTATTCTCATTATAAGCCATTTGGAAGAAATGACAAGTATCCACCTGCTGTGTTTTTCCATTTGTTCCACCTTGTCGGACCTCTTTTGTGTGGAAATTAAATTCCAAAATTAAACTTCGTGATGTGCCTCCAGCAGAGTTCTTTTAGCTCGGGAAAACAACAAGAACCAGATACCTCCAGCCTTATCTATTCTTCGCTGAATACAAAACACCTTGCCATCTCCACACCTGCGTTCTTGCCTTGAGCTGAGCTCCACATTTTTTATTTTTTCCCCCCCTCTCTGTACCTGGAGTGAACTAGAGACTCAATTATTCTCTGGACTCCCGAAAATCCTGCTTGAGGAGATGAAATAGAATGCCATCTCTTTCTGCCGAGTAGATTTTATACAGATTCGTACTTACAGTCATGCATATGATCCAGCACTATCTAACGTTTTTTTTAAAGCTTTTTTTCTTTTCGCTGACATTTTAGCTGACCAGAATGTATTGTAAGATAAAAAAAAACCCAGAACCCTCTGTTTCAGGAATAAAAATCATCAAGTACTGAACTGACCAAAGAAGAAAATAGGTGTATATAACGGGTTGAGACTTTAGCAGAAATAACCTTGAGAGCTGTGGAGAGAATAAAGCGTACACCACACGAAGCATTCCCCTGAGCCTCTTTTACCTTGCTCTGCAGTGGATCTCCAGCATCTTTGGGATACAGGTCCAGCATATTGACCAGCCCATCATACCTGTAAGACCCACTGGATTAGCTGCCCCTTTGAGCTCTGCCTCCTCCTGTGAACCCCGCACTCAGCACACACTGTAATGAGGCCTTTAGGTTAGACCTTTGCTGAGGTAAACACTGCAAAAATTGCGCTCGTTGTGCTCATTGATTTTTATCACCCAGCACGCCTTCTGAAGGCTAGTTACAGATGAAGCGGTGAGCGTTTTTTTTTTTTTCTTTTCTTTTTTACCAGGCATACTTGTACTTTGTGAATCACTAACCCTTTTGCATGTCCCAAGGCAAGCATGACACTGTATGTGCTCTTTTAAAAAGAATCTTATACAAACAAACAAAAAAAAAAGAGTACTAGAGGCAGAGCAAAGAATGAAAGAAAATGCGTGCAGAGAAGGAGACAGAGATGAGGGCTGGACGGAGATAATGGCTCGCCGTGCGGCACCGGATTGCAAACAGACTGGGTGGAACAGCTTAGATCAATTGTTGCAATTGCGCTCGTTCGTGGGCGTGCTCAGGTTTGTTTTAGTCCATCGTTGTATTGTGAATAAAACCAGTAGGCTGTAGTTAATGGAGTGAAAAATGACATCTATCAAAGTGCAAAAGCAGCCTCCACGAAAAAGCTACATCATCTTATTGTGTCAAAGCATACTATACGCAGCAGGACAGCTCTCTCTCCATTAGGCTGTGTGTCTGTCTCTTTTCCCAGGTGTGGACACTCATTTTCTCCAAGTGTGCCGATGGATGGAAGTTGAAGTGAGAAAAAGATATTGATATTGTGAGCAGCATTTTGAAGAAATTCTATATTCCTTCCTGAGAAAGTGCTGAGTGTACCGTGGGCCGACCCACTCACGAGAGCAGCGACTCAATCCTGCTACAGTCTATGTAACCCAGTTATATTTAGGGATCATCAGGAGCCTGTTCTTGTTCTTCCCTTTATTTTCAGCTGTAGCCTTTGCTGCATCATAAATCTACTGTTATACATAAGTTATTCATTTTTACCCACCAGTAATAGCTGAGCTTTAATGACACAAAACCAAGTATCACTATCTGTTAAAAAGCTCCACCTTCCAAATCTGGCCTGCTTGGTATTCACTGTAGTCAAGCAGGTGCTCATGCAACATAGAAGTTGTTATTTGCTAGTGCTATGCACATTCACAATATCTTTGTATTTGAAATGTCAGAAAATTACAAATCTGTCAGTTTACTCTGCTACGAGGAGAAAGGAGTAAATACAAACGTGGCAAGCTGGAATAGCATGGCTCGCTACTTTGACTCAAAATCAGGGACGTCATCTGTAATGCTGCAACACGGGACCTCAGCACAAATGTACAACACACAGGAATATAAACGGGAACTGTAAAGTCATAACCAAAAAAATTTGTAATCTTACAGAACAGAGATATGTGAAATTTTGCAGATATTTTCAATTTTTCATTATAATATATTATCTTTCTGTTTATTTAAGATCACCTGAATATATTAAATGCGTGAATGACCTCTTGTAAAGATGGCCTCTAATAAATATTATCAGCTGAAGGATAAAATAACAATTTGCATCGTGGATAGGATGTACATTTTGCAAACCTTCCTTAGTGCTGTTACAGTTATCCAATAAAATGTGAATTAAAAAAAGCAGTCTAAAGTGGTCAGGTAGTCAAATAAAACTGCATATGAACAAAATGGAAAAATTCACTGGTACAAAATAACATTAAGCAAGGAAATTTAAGATTCAGTGCACGTTTGACAAAAGTCTATACCTTTCACTGCAAATGTATGAAGGAGGTTTTCTGACATTTTATTTTATTGATGCTTTTCAGAAAATGTTTCATGGGATAATGAAGGATGGCACTTGTCTTCCTGTTTACCTTGTCACAAAGTGCATTTGTGCTGAGTTCTGTTCCATTTATCACACAACATAAATAGCCCAGGTTTCTATAAAGAAGTTGTCACAGTTATGCATTAGCATCGACTTCGGCCATTTATTACAAAGCACATTTGTTGTAGCTTTTTCTTGTGCCACGTGAAAAACGGCACGCCCAGAGAACAAAATAAGGACATGTTGCCGTGGGAAATCCAACCGTGGCATTTTCTTTTGCCAACATTTGCTCTGTTCTCCCTTCTTCATTAAGAGTCATACAAAAACCTTATTTATTCACATTCAAATTTCAAATAGTATCACCTTCATGCTACAAAAGCAACGATGGTGACAGACATGATAACTAGAACGATTTGATCTGAATTTGACATTCACTTAATAACTTTTCCAAATATAAAAAAAACAGCTTCGACGCAAGGCATTATACAACAAAGTTGTCACTTTTAATGGACATTTTGTACTAACAAACAAACATTTTTACATTTTTGAAACAAAGACACAAAAGTCCAGTGATTTATCAACACTTCAGATGATTTTTATTGTTCCTCTTCATAGCTGCCATGACCACAGATTAATTTTCTTAAAGCTCGGCAGTCATTTTTCTCACAACAGAAGTGGCTTGGTTCAGTTTTGACTGGAAGCATGCACAAAGCAGAGATGAGGACTGTTTTACAACAAAAGGAAATAAAGATTCACATGTTGATTTGAGCTTAACAGGTAAAAGCCAGCCTATATATATATATATATATCTGTGACCTATTTTGGAGTCTATGCAGCTGTGAGCAGTTGTATAACATGGGTATTTGATGTGTTTGCAATATTTTCTCCAAATACAGACACCCTGTGAGGGAAAAAGAATCACATAAAAGTAGCCCACTTTTCCATGAGTGCACTAGGGCTGCAGCTATGTTATTTTGGTAGTTGACTAGACTGTTGATTATCTTTGAACTAGCCAACTAGTCTATAGTTATTTTGTTAAGCCCGTACTTACCTCGCCATAATCCTGAATAGAAATTACAGTTGTTCATTGCATCTCACACAGGCAGTTTACCACTAGAGCAGAAACTGTGGAATATGGCTAACATAGCATGGTACCGCAAGCCCTTTTTGGCAGTACCAGCATCACATGGACCAAGACATTTGCTGTCAACACTACCTATGTTTCCTCCCTCCCATCCACTTGTTTCCCTTGTGCTGTTCATATATTATTTGTATTCCTTTTTAGTAAGCTATGTGCAAACTACACTGCCCCCTGCCTTCCTGTTGGGAATTACAACGACAAATAAATAATAAAGACCTGTATGAGAACTACAGTTTTTTCACAATGGAATCTTTATTTTCAGAGGAAACATTTTAGTTTTAATTTTTTTATACAAAGAAAAAAGAGCTGAACGAAAGGCAGCAGAGCCCAAGGCTGCAAGCTAAACCACTTTACATTTAAATTCAAAACAAGTGAAAACAAAATAGTCAGTTCAGCCTATTGATTACTGGTGAGAAAAGTGATCGTGTCAACACAACTCATGTGTGAGTGTGAGCGCAGCCTTGTGATCATCAGTCCATTGGTGGAAAACATGTGTCCTGCTGGTACTAAAGTTGCAGGGATGCAGAGGCATTTATGCACTTACTTCCCCAACCACAGGAACCTCACAATTTTCACCGCTTTATAGGATTGCAACCAAGGCAGGTGTGGGGTCTCAGAAATGTTTGAACTTCTGTTCCAATACCAGTGTCATGTTATGGAGAGTGTTGCTCCCTGTAAAGTTGTGTCAGAGCTAGTCCTTGGGTGGACATTTCAGAACTTTACAAACACTGAAGACATTGCATTTCATGGCTCTGATGTGGTTCTAATCTGGTGTGTTCCATGTGTAAAATGTCAACCACATTCACCTCAGTTTTTCGCCACTTCAGACTGAGTCATGATCGGGGACTATCTCAACCAGTCCTGTGAGATGTTTGGTGTTCAAAGCAGACTTCAAGTTCTAGAACTCTACAACTTTTGAGCCCTCTTGTAATACATAGGAAGCATTTCAAAGGTGTTGGTCTACACTTGTTTTAACCAATTATTTAATTTGCAGGAATGCAGGACAACACAAAAGTTACAATGAATTACATAATGTATTTATATATTTTATTTGATAAAGCAATATTCTCATACTGTTACGAATCGAAATGTTGGTGCAGCAATTATCTGTGCCCGCTATCGGTAAAAACCACACTAAGTTCCAGCTCTCAGTCGAACAGCTGTGTTCCTCTTACATTACTATGTCACATATAAACAACAATGAACCAGCCTCACAGAACCACAGTGGGCTTTACGGCAGAGGCAACAGGGACCCTCAAGACAATAATAATGCAAGAGGAAATGAGAGGGTGATTGAGAAAAATCAAACAAACATTTTACACTTTAAAACACCACAGACACCCTGAAAAAAAGACATTATTTACATCTGGCAACAATTGCAATAGTGGCAATGAACCAACTTAGTTGCACTGAAATACAGCATTTGACCATGCCCCTATAAAACATTTTCTGTGGTACTGTGAGGAATCTAAGTTAAAATTATTAAATAAATAATACAGTGTCATCTGCCAATACATAAATAACATTAATGCATGGCCCTAGAAATATCACATACTTTATTACAATATATTTATTTTTTATATCTATTTATGAATTCAATTCAATTCAGTTTCATTTATATAGCGTCTACAACAGAAGTTGTCTCTAGGTGCTTTCCAGAAACCCAGAACATGAAAATGTATAACACTTTTAGGGCTTTTTAACCACTGTTAGTTATCTGCTAGTCCTACACTTAGCACCATTTTTTTTGTTTTTTTTTTGCTTTTTGATCGCTGGCCATAACAAAAGCACTAAGAAAGCTGGCCCCCAAGACTTGCTGGGCCAGATGCAAAAACCGTTACATCAGCATATGTTTATTGTACAGCAAACATCTGACTTGACAGTGGAAACTTGCTTGATGTCAATTCAAGAATCCAGACAGGATTTTAAGGGGCAGGATAAGTGCCTGTACATACCGAAATTTCATTTCTATACTTCACATTTCCATTACACCTTTTTTGCAAAAGAAAAGCAAAACTGAATTTTCAATAAAGATACCACTGCAGGGGGTCGGTATTTCCATTGAACTGTATTTTTCTTTTAAGGGGTGTAACTCTTTCACTTCTCTCTCGTATATCCGTAACTTTCCATATCTCGTCTTGCAAGACTTCTTTTTCAAAACAATGACAAAAATGAGATCTTTATTAATTTGATTATTTTTAGTTAATAAAGATGTATTAACTTTATTTACTAAATTATTGTGATTGTCGCTACTACTGTTGCAAAAATAGTCAACAAAAGATTAAGGCAGCAGATGATCATTCAAATTATTATTAAGAGGCAAAGCCCTTACATAATGCAGTAATGCACAATGATTAAGTAGTGTTATAGCACAACTACATCATATTTTCTACAAAAACAGGTAAAAGTAGATTTTGATTACTTTAGATTGGCCAGCTTCATCACATCCATTGCTGACACAGATGTGAAAAAGGTTTTCTATTACAGTTTTGCACCACACTGAATTATCAACATGTCGGTAAAACCACTTCATGGGGGGACCCTCCTGCCGAAGTCCAGCTAGGCAGACCAGGAAAAGAGAGAACAGACAGAGAGAATGAAGAACAGAAAGAGGAGAAACACAGAAAAAATGGTTAGCTGGTGCACTACAGGGATGACTATAAAGATTGATTTAGACAGCAGACTGAGGTGGTCAGAGGGTGGGACTGCAGGCCAGGATGTCAGTAGGTATCCAAGAGACATCTATACAGATAGGTGGAAGCAAGCATTGGGACGATCAGAGGGTGGGACTCAAGGTCAGCATGCAGCTCGTGAAGCTCCGGCCTGCAAACGTGCACTGCAGATAAAGGATGACCAGCACAACAAACTACAAGCACAATGGAGAACAATTATGTTTATGAGATATTTCTAATTAATAACTGAGGGTTGATCTGAGGAAAGGAAATTGAAGAAGAGGAGAGAAGGAGGGGTGATGGGCACCGCTCAAAATAGCAGCATAGGGCTATAGCAGCATATGTACAACATATGTACAGCTCTGAACCCTGTGGAACACCATAGCAGACCCTTGTCTGTTCTGAAGAAACCTTATGTTTAAGACTGTTTTAGTCTTGTCCTGTAGCTGCAGCTACAGTATAACTAGCTATGACTGGTTTTAAGGTGGAGGTGGTGTCAGCCTCCTTAACCCAAATTGGAAGTTGGTTCCATAGTAATGGTGGCTGATAACAGAAGGCCTGGCCTCCACGAACTACGAGTAAACCTGCACTCTAAGATTGGAGAGCTCTATTAGGAACATAAGGTACTATAAGGTCTTGAAAATATTGTGGAGCTAGGCCATTTTGGGTTTTATACGCAAGTAATACAATTTTGAATTGGAGTTTCAGTTTTTACGGGAAACCAATGGAGTGAGGCTAACACTGGAGAGACGTGGTCTCTCTTGTTTATTCCTGTCAACACTCGCGCCTCTGCATTTTGGATCGGCTGGAGCCTATTCAGCGAATTACTTGAACATCCTGCAAATAACACATTACAGTAATTTAGTCTAGAAGATACAAATGCATGAATTAGCATGAATTTTCTCTTGCTAACTTCACTCTGATAGCTGGTTAAGAGGAGGTTGTTGTTTTTTTTAACAGTCAGGTATACATTGTATTTTAGGACACACTTTCTCGGACACCTGACTGGAATGGTGTGTCCAAACTCTCATGGTGAGGTTGAGAAAGACTCAGATGCAGGGCAGACAAGGAGGCAGGAGTTCCATAAAACATGGCTTATTTTTAATTGAACAAAAAAAGCAAACGTGCTGCTGTGAAGGATTTACAAAAACCAAGAGCTTGATCATGAAATATCCAAAACGGTGACATGACATATTGAGGGGCAAAACAGTAAGAACACACAGACAGCTCAGGGGCATGGCATTGGGGCAGAGTCCTTGTCTGTGCCCTGGGAAGAGCCGTCGGCTGGGGTCTGGGCAAGGCGTGTGCAGAGTCCTGGGTTTGGGCTGGAGCAGTGGCTGGGGCAGTGGAACGGGCAGAGTCCTGGGCTTGGGCTGGAGTAGTGGCTGGGGCAGGGCCAGGGCAGGGTCCTGGGATGTGGCGTGGGCTTGGGCAGAGTCCTGGGCTGTGGTGTGTGGTTGGCCTGAGGCAAGGGCAGTCCCGGGCTGGGGCTGGGGCTTGGGTGTGGGCAGAGTCCTTGGGTGTGGGCAGAGTCCTTGGATGGAGCCTGAGCACCAGTTCAGGTGCAGGCAGAGTCCTGGACAGTGGGCCCAGGTGACGGCTCTTGCCGCAGGCAGATAAACAGAGATTAGTTGGGGCAATTCTGGGACCTCCTCGGGAAAAGGGACATGTTGGGCTGAGAGGCGGTGAGGCTGAGTAGGATCCAGATGCAGGAGAGACGAGAAAGCAGGAGTTCCAGAAAATGTGCTTTATTTGATTAAATTAAAAAAAGAAAACGCACTGCTGAACAGGATTTACAAAAAACAAGAGCTTGATCATAAAAAATCCAAAACCATGACATTACACATGGAGGGGCAAACCAGCATGGACCAGCAGGGAGCAAGGGAAAGAAAAGACATGATATACACAAGACTTGACGAGACACAGATGTACATGATCAGGAACAAGGGAAGTCAAAGCAACACTTAAACACAAGGACATGGGTTTTCAAAATAAAACGGGAACTTAACTACCGAAACTGAAAAAACCCAAACCGTGACATAAACTCAAAACTGTGACACAAATCAATTATCATGCTGTAGCATAGTTACTTTTGTGGTAGTGTACAAGCTTTTAACAATGACCAACAGAGCAGTATGCAGTTCATACTCTAAACTACACTGCATATGCAGGAGGTGATATGTAATCACAAAAAAAGCTATTACATTGTACTTTTTTATAAGGTTCTTTGTTTAAGAAGTGTGTCTGAGCTTTGCCTAAAGCATCGTGGCTGACCTGCATCATGGACCACAGCAGCACCTATTTTGATTCATTATTTTTATTTATACTGATTGAACTAATGTACATTTAAATTCCACAAATTGGTAGACTGTTAAAGTTCACAATACTGACAAAAACAATGCATAGTTTTTTGGTTTCATTACCCCGAAGCAGATTGTTCAAGTGTAGAGAAGCTGTGAGATAAGATATCTGAACATCATAGGCACAGTGAATCCTGCAAATACGGCTCACTGGCAGCTGTATCAAACCCATGAATCACAAAATTTACGCATTCACATGGAAAATGAGCTGAGTAAAACAGCATCCCACACAGAGCTGCATAAAGGCGTAACACCTGTTCACTCGGCTCTCTGCATGCTGGGAGTTGGGTGCTTAAACAGGGAGTAAGAGATTGTGGGCAATGATTTTGAGCTCCAAATGGGTTTTTTTCCTTGCTCTGGAAATCTTTATGTGGTATGCCTTCAGCAGTTTTGGTTATGTGGGTAGTTGTTGGCTTGCATAATAGATTGTTGGTATTAGAATTTGCTGGAAATGGTGTCCAAGAAGAAGCCATGTACCCACCACGAAGTGAGTCTTATGCCAGTAAGTGTTGGTGGAGCAGGTGCTGAAGCTGCAGGTGAGAAGGTCTGCCATGATAAGTTATATTTACATTATGAAATCAGATTATTTCTGAAAGAATTCAACTTTTTTTTACCCATTGTTGCATGTTACGTCACAGTCACAGTCACTGTACTTCTTAGTGCAACAGTACTTTTAGAATCTCAAGAATCCCAGAAAAATTCAAACACATTGAGTGTCTTCAAAGGCAGCTTTCTATGTTTTTTTGGAACCTGCTCTCGTCTCTCTTGCCGTCATTGTTTCGCCCTGGCAGCTCATATTCTGCTAGTGGCACCGCATGGATGGCTGCCACTACCGTCATTGTCAACTGCATGACAACATAGCACCCAATGTAGGGCAGGGCAAAATAAAAGAGGCATGGCAGAGAGGACAGACTAATTATTCAGACACAGCTAAGAGAAAGTGTCGACAGAACATGTCAACAAACTATTTGGGTGATTAATAATTTTTGTCATCGGTGCAGTCACCTGTACGGTTGGCAGTTTATGGCCAAGATGATGAAGACTTTTGACTTTTATGCAAAGAAGCAAGGTCTATGGGGGTGAAAAATATAATTAGACCTTTTGGCCTGCTGTTTTATTAACTAGGCATGGACCTGACAATGTGTCACCAGGTTTGTAATAAGAAAGAAAATTAAAAGATAATAGCAGATAGGAACAATTGAATTGACTGACGTGTGATGTGTGAAAACACTTTAAATTAAACTGACGATGAAAGTTATGTCATACGATATTCAAAGCTTCTTTAAATAAAACATCATGAATTCCCGATGATAATGTACTCTTCATTTATTATTTGTACTTCATAAGAGAAAATATTACAGTAATTGTTTACATGTTGCTAGAAGTTTCAAATGGTGGGTGATTGTTTGAAGCGTTACATGTTGACTCGTGGCTACTTGCTTATCGTTCTGCTCCAGTGAACGCATTTTACAGTGATCACAAGAGGGAAGCCTGTGGGAAGGAGCTATATCGTCAGATAGCTGGATGATTATAAAAGAATGATACGAATGGAGGATCTCTAAATGCTATGAGCACGTTTTTTTCTGAAATTAAATACAAGAATTAACTCAAGATGTACTTTGAATATAGTCATCACATTTGTTCTTATTCTAAAGGTTGATTGAAAATTATTTGGTTTGATGGACTGCTTTGATGTAATTAGCGCTTCTGTCTCCACCTTAGCCTCCATTCATAAAGACTACATGTTAAACAAAACCTGCACAGTTACAGCAGTTCATCAATTGCCACAATCCTTTTCTCCAGCGAGCCCATTATGCAAAACAAGCTCCTGTTCATGTGTAGAGCTGTGGATAATGCATGCATGTGTTCACCTCAGCACAGAAAAATCTATATCTGCAAGGGGAAGTGCAAAATAGCACAGGAGGCTGACAAGTTGAGTCTCTCCAGTGTCCTCAATTCAACTCTGACTCACTTTTTTGTGGCTCCTAGCGAAGAGTAGATGTTATTCAGCAGAAAGGACATGATTGGTAGGCGCACAGAGAATTACATTTTTTGCCAGGTTAAGGTACATGCAGATCTTTGAAGTGATAAATTCTTATAGAAATGTCCAATGCTATTGACATGAGGATAACAAAAGTTTAAAATCAAATTTTCCAGCCAGTTCTACTTTTAATAATTATATTTTTTTAGGAACATAGCGTGGGTTTCCTCCGGGTACTCCGGTTTCCTCCCACAGTCCAAAAACATGCATGCTAGGTTAATTGATGATTGTAAATTGCCCATAGGTGTGAGTTTGAGTGTGCATGGTTATCTGTTTATATGTGGCCCTGCGATGGACTGGCGACCTGTCCAGGGTGTAACCCCTGCCTCTCGCCTGGAAATAGCTGAGATAGACTCCAGCAGACCCCCGTGACCCTGCAAAGGATAAAGCGGGTATAGATAATGGATGGATGGATGGAACATATTAAATTTACAGTTTTAATAAACAGTGTGTGGTAATCAATATGTGGTCCAAAACGGATAAATGTTTGTAGTAATTGTTGTGAGATCAAGGACTAAAGGTTAATCATGACTGAGTTGACCCTGACAGAACTACATTTTCTGCCACAAACACACACAATACAGACCAAATGTTTGAACACACCTTTTCATTTAAACAAATGATGAACTGTGTCCAAACTTCTGTTCTGTACTGTAAATCATGCAGCTCAGCCTGCAACATGAGGTTTACTACCAATTCTGTGTGAATCTAAGACTAGGCAAAAGGCAAACTATGGGACTAACTGACCCCATGTTTATGGCGTGTCCTTTTTCAGTTTTAAAGCCACAGAAGTGATTAAAGGAGCATGAGGCAGGATTGAGGCAGGATTTATGAAAAAAATTTCTATACGTTTTAAGTTTTCTAGTAATAATGTCAGATGAAGCGTTCCAAACCAAAAAGAATGAGCCCTCTAGTGTATCTCTCCGTTTCCTTGAACAGGCTGTGTGCTGCAAAATGTGCTGCAATTGTGGGGCCGAATTTCCCGCGCTGGGCTGCGGATGTGACGTCACATGACGCTGCATGCGCGTTCTCCCCGTTCTCCCGTGCCGGCTTCGCTGTTGGCTGCAGTACCCCCAACGGCCGTCGTGGCGAAGGGTGGCGCTAATGAGTCTTATTTCTTAAGTTCGGAAGGACTGGTGGGTTGGTGCAGAGCTGCACGGGGATGTCCAGAGACTTTACAAAGGTCGTAGCTGAACCGATAACTCGTAGAATCAGCTGTTCATGCTGGTAACGGGGGGCAGCATGATGGAGCGGTTCTCTAACGGTCAGAACTCTCAGAGTCAGGTGAGGTTGGAGGCATGCAGGTCATCTGGTGTTGGGTTTCAGTAGAGATGCTTTCGTCAGCACTTACGAGACAGGACGAGGGTACGGCCTAGTAAGGTGTCCGAGATACGCATCTGTGTGCGTATAACCATTTGCGTGTGTAGGAAAACTACTTGGAGAGAGAAAATCAGGAGCTGAAATGGGGAAGGAGGGAGTGTGAAAGAGAGGCGGAACCACGGAGAGACGGGCGAAAAGAAAAGACGGACTGAAAGGAGGGAGCTTATCTGTTGGCCTGCAGACAACAGTTCTCTTTCAGAACCCAAGGCGCGTGTGCAGGGCCGGAGGGTAAGTGTGTCCTTTTGCAGGGCGTGTAAGCCCGTGAGGGTCAGGAGCTCATCCTGTAATTCTACGGTTGCAAGTCAAGACAGTTTAAAAAGGAAAAAAGAAAAAAGAAAAGGTTTAGGTATTTAACACCTGTCAGTCTGGCATCTGCACTCAGCAGTGGCTGATAGTAAAAGCGTAGGGTTCAGAGAGGAGCGTGAACGAGTCCTCTTCCCTCTCTGTTTGGCTTTTTTTTAAGACTTAACATATTAAAGTCTCTTGCCCCCAAGAAGCATCAGATCCATTTGTCTTGCGTCACCATTGCTTTGCAGAGTCATTTGTAACAACCAAAAATAGCTTTGGTCTACAATTAGTCAATGACATCTGCTATGACCTAAATGAAGAAATTAAATGGGTTGCCGGTAGCTAAATTTGTGGTGGTACGCACTCTTTAAAGGGATCCGTTTTTTTCAGTTCAACTAAAGTTTGAAGAAAGGCCATAAAAAAAAATGGGAAAAAAAAATTAATGACAATGACGCTACCAAAAAAAGCTAGCAAAAGCTAAAAATACATTTGAAGTAATAATATCCCTAGTCGGAAGCCTTTTGCTTCCCTAATTAGATTTTCTTTATTTATAAAACATTAGGACACAACACTCAGAAATGGTGTCTATTATCAGCGGTGAAGTGGAAATATGGGGTAAAAGATAGAACGACTAAATCCTTACCAAGAATTAAATCCTAACAGAAACTTATAGACTAGGCCATTTCTGAAATTGTGTATACTTCATGTTTCTCAAAGAGGGAAATTACTTTGCCCCACATGCGGTTACTGGACATCATGACTTTTGAATACAACATAATTATAAATAGAAATCTCTTACAAAGTTTTCAACTAATTAATGCCTACAGCAAAAAAGATATAAAAATCCCAGCGCTTCCATATGCGGACTTGACGTCACTCCCATACGAGGCCCAATGGAGAAATTTACACCTTGTCAAACACCCCTCTTCCTCTTGATCAAATGTAGCCCATTCAGACACTCGGAGGACGGGACACCATTACCTCCTCCACAATGTAATTGCATGGACATGATGTTGGCGGCTAGAAAACAACTCTGAGGCCAAATACTGCAGGGGGAGTAGCAGGGGCTTCACGCTCCCAAATTCATTTGGACAGTTCCTGCCTGATTGACAGATCGCTAAGGTACGACTGTGGTCGCTTCTCGCCGCAGGTGGACGGGCAGTTAGCCCCGCCTCCACAGGACTCTGGAGACATTTGCTTTATAAAAAAAGCTGAAATCAGCTATGGGAACAATTCATGTTGGATTTGAGGTTCGCTATAACTGTTGGTGGTCAAGCAATTAGACATACACAGTGCAAAACAGCACCATGCTGTTCTCAACCTGCTCTTGCACGCATGCCTCACCAGAATACATATAAGCACAAGCAAAGAATGAAGAAAGGAGAAAAAAAAACACTCAAAAACTACAATTATTTACATTTTGCATGCTCTGTAACGCAGGAAGGGCTGTAAATGAGCAATATAGCAATGTTTTATTATGTGTAGTAAATTGAATGTAATCAAGCCAAGTAAAGTGAAGCTGGTGTCAGTACATCTAACTCAATGACCGTAAGTTAATTCAACATAACACTAGGATGTAGTGTTCAAATAACAGAAGTTAGTTAGATTTACAACATTTAAAACATTTTTGAAATGAATTGCATAACGTTGTCTCAAGCAGTTGTGTGGGACCAGTTGCCATAACTTTGTTAAGTAAATACATCTCATTTCTTAGAGTGCAGAGATAGCATTGTCACAGATGTGCTCTGTCAATTTTATTTATTTATTACATGAATTGGCTTAATTCAGGGGTTTTACTTTTATCGTTCATGCAAACAATTCCCCGGAGTCAGTCATCTGCACGGCCATTCTGCATAGAGATATACTTGAGATTTGAAGCAGTTTTCATTCATGTGAGCACAGCAAAGGGGATCACAAAGATCAATACATGTTACTTTAGGTCACAAATATATTGTTTATTTTTTTAGCAGAGAATCTAGTAGAGATGGAGGATGAAATATTGATCTGTTACTCTTAAACACAAGTGGATATCCTTGAGGAAAAACAAACTTTGTTGCAGAGCTGAAGTTAACTTTTGAGAAGAGCCCCAGTTGTATCAGGGGATTTCTGCACACGTATGCTACATCTTATATTTGAAATCTAATTCCAAATCTCACATTTTATCCTACGTCCTTAAACAAATTGATAATTATTTGAGTAAAATCCATGTACCGCAGTGTCAACAGTTTTGTATTTTAATGAGGTGTGCAGAGATAAATCTGTTGTATATTATCTTAGAATAACTGGCTGCCAGTGCTCTGGATACTAAAACCTCTGATCCATGAAGATGAACAAATTGTATTTTATTTCTACTCATCTGTATCTCTCGATGTGCATGCCATTTATTTTGGAAAAAAAACAGTGCTAGATAATCTGAGGCTTTTACAGAAAAAGGGAATAGAAAACAAAGAAGAAGAAAAACACAGCAACATCTTGAGTGGCAGTAAGCCATTAATGGCAAAATAAACTGCAGGAAATGGGGAAAAGAAATACCCTTAAGGGTGCGGCGGCACTTCTGGAGATTGAAAGATTTGTCATTTGAGAAGGTTCTTGGTTATGTTTGCATATGAACCTGAACCCGGACTTTTGGTGAGACCTTCACTTGAGATGTGACCTTGGTCTGGATATTAACCCATACATTACTCCCCAATGTGCTCATCTCTTGTAAATCACTTTGGATACAAGTGTTTGCTAAAAGATTGCAATGTAATGAAGAATGTGTGTAGGCACTGGAAACAAAATCGTTACTCGACCACCCTCCCACACCTTACACTCCTTTTGCACCACATTGTCAAAATAACTGTCAGTCGTGCTTCATGCCTCAGAAGTGTTGGAGAAAACGTTGGCCTCTGTGGGAGGTGCTCGGTGCTCACAATACTGGAGACAATAAAACAATGTGGCATAGCAGTTCAATTTAGAAATCATTTAGTTGATGAAAGGTGCACTACAGGTAAACCACAGCAACTCAAGGCAATTCCATACAGGGAGACTTTATTTTGAGGCAGTGACGAGTTTCTTTTCTGAAGTGAAATCTGATGTAAACTTCATGGCAGCCAGTGGCTGTTATTTTCTATCCATTTGATACTTTATTGGATTTCCTGTCTTTGTCTGCCTTTGCTGTATTTAGCACTGATGATTTCCAATGAGAGAGGAAAAAATAGGCCATCGGATTCTCTTAATTCACTGCACACAATCTGGCCCCTGTCATTTAATTGATAGATTGTTGGTCCCCCCACACTCTCCCTCGCCCCCCACAAAGCTATCCATTTATTGTCACTTTCATTACTTGGAGCCAAGTGGTGAGTTTTTTCGGATCAGTTCTGGGTATCTTGAGGCTAATGCAATGGGTGGAACACAGTCATTGCCTGAAAATCTAACCTTCTTAAAACAGTGGCATATTCCGTCACAAAAAAAGAGCTAAAATCTTCAGACACAGCAAATATCAAACTAAATTTTTTATTTTTTTCCTTGCATATTTCACACTCTTTGCTTTATCAGTGGCCAGCTGTGAATTATATAACAAAAGATGCAAATATGGTAACATCAACCCTGCACATGCAAGCTTGAAATACATGTTTTCGTGTTTATTTCGACTGCTGATTAAAGTTCCTCCCTAATGCCATGTAGCTTGAGAGTGTAAGTATTTATTAATGAGCCATCTCTGAGCTGAATCCCAGCTGTACAGCAGCAGGGCTGTGCTGGTGTATGTGTGAGCCTGGAGCAGCATGCCAGCAGCACTGAGGCATGTCATTAGCATCAAGCAATCCACCCCAGATAGAGGACTGTTGTTTGAGAACCAGAATTATGGCCAAAGGCAAAAAAAAAGAGCATAAACACTCAGGCTCCAGCAGGTGTATTATGGAAACAGTTTGGGTCTGTTCAGATTCGTTCGCTCCGAGATGGTGAGGCCACCTCCTTATTTGCTACTGGTTAAATTTAGACCGGTGTCCTACGCTGCAGGCAGAATACTAATCAGGCCAGTGTGAAGCTAAACACAGCGCTGTAAGAGCCTCGACTCCTGTATTCCTCCTCCTTTTCTGCTGAATTAATGCTCTGAGGCTTGCAGGACACAGTGCCACTGAAGTAACCCCAAGCATCACTTTAACTGTGTTCCAGAGATATATTGGCTACTTCTCAAACAATTATGGGCAGCTTTTGAAACACCCAAGGCCTTCGAGTGACACATTAGTCACCACTGGACAATTCAAATAAAGTGTGACCCATTAAATGAATGCTTTATTTGCATTTTGATGGGATCTATTAGAGACTCTGCAAACATTCCCTATTATTTATTGCCCTTCTTACAAAGAAAGAAGTATGAATACTTTTGAGGGCCAATCCATCAGTTGTTTGAACAGGTTAATTATTGAGCAAGTATGGCATATTCACATGCATCAGTGAGGAGATGGAGTTGCAGATGGAAAAAAATCTGCATTTTGACAATTAATCATCGTGCAGGTTTTTTTTCAATTCATTGAGTTTCTCCTCATGAATAGCATTTAAAAACACCTGTTAATTAAAATATCTAGTATTTCATTTTTATTTACATACAAAATGACTTGGATAACTCCTACTGCCTTAGAAAATGTGTATAATAACTTTTCCTGGCCACTTTTAAATCAGTGAATTCATATAATTTAAGTTTTCCTTCCATCACGACAGCAATGCTGTAGTACAAAAACTACAGAAAAAGCTGATTATCAGCAACCCTCATCTTGCCCTCTCTCTATCTTTTTCTTTCTTTTTTTTATCTGGAAATGAGAGCAGATGCCAAATGAAACCACTAAGCAGAGCAGAGCTGAAATAAGAAGTAGCTCTAACCAGGACACATGGGGTGAATATTTAGAGCAATGTACATATTTTAGCATACCCTCTCAAGCAATTCCAGGTCAAAGCGGTTCACTGTCTGCGCCTGCATCGATTTAACTCGGGTTTGAGGTCACATGCATGTTTAAGTACAGTAGGTCAATGCTAAGTTAGCACTATTGACAATCTGTAATCATTTCCTTGAAGG
The DNA here is from genome assembly GCF_033807715.1 of Cololabis saira. Lineage (NCBI taxonomy): Eukaryota > Metazoa > Chordata > Actinopteri > Beloniformes > Belonidae > Cololabis > Cololabis saira. The sequence goes on along the minus strand of NC_084588.1, from coordinate 44,559,012 downwards.
GTTTATCATAGGCCATGGTCCCTATAGCTTCTATTGCTCTGTCCACCACTCTAGTTTTTAACATATGCTTTTTAAGTCCTTGAACTTGCCTGAGTCAACACAGAGTCTCCTGTGTTGGGATCTAATGTCAGGGAAGATAGTGACCACGTGTCAGCGCGCTAAAAAGGCCACCGTAGGAGAAAAACAGGTTAGGAAGGGTAGAATAAGGGCGAGACAATGAAGCCGCAGACGGAGACGGAGGGAGATTCAGAGTGCTTCATCATGCAGTGACAACTGAGCGCAGAAGGAAGCAAAGTACATGTCCACTTACAATCTGCAACCTTATCCAGCGAGCTGCCAGCTAGCGGTCACCTCGCAGACGTCTGGCCAAACCCATCTATTAACCCACAGCAGCTGGCCACTTTCCAGCTTGAATGGCTGCACTTATAATTGTGCTTGTGTTGTATAAGCCAGGGCGGTTTGGTACAAGTGCATTCCCTCCTATTTACATACAGCTCAAGAGACTCAGTCTGACAATAATCCATAGTCTGCCACACCTTCTGTTGTTAAAATGTTGTACTTCCTGTAGAGGAAAAAAAAAAGGAATAAAAAAAATAGAGAAACACACATAAACGCCCACAAACAAACCTCGGTTTGCTGAATTCTGCCGATGCTGCAGAATGAGCTGACATCTGCATAATACAAGATAACTAATTTTCTCGTCTCCTTCTGTTCTTGAGTCCTGAGATGAAAATATTCAGCGCTGTTGTCCTGAGCACAGCATAATCATCCAGGATTTATGCTTCTACCTCGTATCAGATTAATTGGGCATGGAGTAAGGAGGGTCAAGAGAATATCTCATAGAAATGGATTTCACTGTGTCCTTACATTATTGCATGAATTAAACTATTTTCCTTCGCTTTCTTCTCCTTTAGACAAATTTTAGTGCACACAGCTGCTGCGTCCACTAGAATACAGAACTGCAGAGCAAAAATGCGATGTAGCATTACATATTAGCTGATTACCAAGGCTTGTCACCATGGGATAGAGAAGGTATGTACGCAATTTACATTGAGATGGCTAAGCGAGTCAACATGTGACAAGAGTGCGGCTTCAGGATTAGCTCGTGGCTTTGAAGTCTTCTGCTGGTGCAGTGGTTACTTGTGCCTAAACACTTAAGCCATGAGGTGAAACTTTGCAGGAATTATTAAAGAAGGATTTTTTTCCTCATTTTAAATGGATGGTAAGAAGAGAAAACTCTACATACCAGGGAAAGTCAGTCCCAGGCATGAGAAATGTGCAAAAGGGCATGTGTGGTGTTACTGAGAGATCTCCATGCATGGTAGTGTTTGTAAAGTTATTGGGAACTTCTAAATTTCTGCATGAATTTGAGCTAAAACATTGGCAGACCTGAACTGCAGGACTGTCTCAGAAAATTAGAATATTGTGATAAAGTACTTTATTTTCTGTAATGCAATTAAAAAAAACAAAAATGTCATACATTCTGGATCCATTGCAAATCAACTGAAATATTGCAAGCCTTTTATTATTTTAATATTGCTGATTGTGGCGTACAGTTTAAGATTAAGATTCCAAGAATATTCACATTTTTTGAGATAGGATATTTGAGTTTTCTTAAACTGTAAGCCATGATCAGCAATATTACAATAATAAAAGGCTTGCAATATTTCAGTTGATTTGTAATGAATCCAGAATGTATGACATTTTTGCATTACAGAAAATAAAGGACTTTATCACAATATTTAAATTTTCTGAGACAGCCCTGTAGTGCAAAACTTTGAATTAGACAAAAACTGTCATGCTTGGTCGTGTCATAAAAAGAAAAAAATCTGCTAATACTATAGTGCTCAGTATTAACTGCACCTTAACACTCAGCATTTCTCGTGGGGCTCTGAACATCAACTCAGAGTACTCCCAGCCCATTCATCTGTGCAGAACAGCTACAACTCTGACATGTTTATTCTATAATCTACCGCTATATTTCAAATCGTAATTATAGTATTAAATTGATAGTATTCCATCAATGACAGCAAGCTGTCATGGTCCAGATGCAATGATAGGTTCAAACCATTACACCACCGTGTTGCATAGATTGGATGAGGTTCTTATGATGGAGTGCAGAGTTTTAATTTCTCCAAACATAATGATTCTTATTTAAATCTAAAATTCATTTTTGAGTCTCCATCAATATTACAATTACCTCTTGATTAAGCGAACCTCAGATGGGTAGAAATGTGGGGAACAGTAACTTTCTCATTATGGCCCTGCATCGTACACCATTGTCATTTGGTGTTCATAAGCATTACAAATGGACTGGTTAAAAGTTAGCAGGGTTGCTTTGTCTCTCTGTAGAAATACACATATCTTGCTCTTTGGTTAATCTTTGTTGGCTGATGCTGGGGAGGGTAAGGAGGGGTCCTGGTTTCTCTTCGTATTTTACAATATCTGTCTGGCTTTTGATGGGTGGAGACCAGTATAGGGATAGGTGTCATTAGAACTTTGTTGATACAATAATTTTTGGAGAGAATTAACAAAAGGCCATGTTCTTATTTTCAGATATTCCACTGCACTCCCTTAAAACTCTTCCCTCACACTCAGAGCTTGCCACTGTACTCTTTTTCTCTGAAAACGGTATCTACTATGAGATAGGGCTGTGCGATTTTGGACAAAAATAAAATCCCGATTTTTTTTCTCTGAAAACCCTATTTTTGATTTCGATTTCGATTTTTTTGGTAAAACTACAAAAGACAATGGAATAAATTGTTTCAAATATTTTATCTTTATTTTTAAAGAAAAATAGCAAACAAATGTCCCTATTGGGAATTAAGTGCAATTGAAAGATACTGTAAATCCTCCTTGAATTTAGTAAAGTGACAACATTTACAATTTTCTTGACCAAACAAAGATGACTAGACGAGCTCTGTCTGTAATGCAGCCAGCTGCAAAAAATGAAAAATCAATTTTCCTATTTTCCTTTTTTTAACATCGTCTTGATTAATAAATCCGATTTAGATTTAAAATCGATTAATCACACAGCCCTACTATGAGATTTACTGTTCATTTTACAAATGTCCTAAACTCCTATTTGAGTCCATGACCCAGGTATTTTCTTGTACACTTTTAAAACCTCTGTTCATGGATTTTTGCTTATCACTCTTGGACTACTGTGAAACTACCAGATCATCTTATTAGTGACTTACTGTAATAAGATTTTCTGTAGTGGACTGTTTGTACAGGATTTACCCCGGCCTCTCGTTTGGGGAGAACTAGGACAGACTAGCAGATCCTTGTGATCTTGCATAGGAATAAGTGGGTATAGATGATGGATGGATGGATAGATTATTAGATTGTATTAACTTCATGAGCAATGGACTGCACATATGCATGTATACCACAACAGGAATGTTTGTTCTTATTTTGTCACTTTTGTTGTTAGCGTTTCTTCTGTTTATAAACATGAACATCCAGAAAACACCAGCAATAGCATAATTACATATATTTAGCTTAATTGGATAATAATGAACTCGACTGCATCAAAGCGGATTTGGATTATTTTTCTCTCTGTGATCTGAGATGAATTGGTGCGATATGAATAAAACTGAACTGAAATTTTTTTTAATTAAGTGAAATTTGCTACATACAGTATATAACTGCTAAAGAGGATGCTGTGTGGGGTAAAACAAGTGCACCTACAAGTAAACATACATTTGTTAATCAAAATGTGAGTTTCTTGTTAAAGCAGAGGAAGTCTGAGTGCAAGGAGAAAAGCTCAAACCGGAGAGCAGGATATTTTCATGAGCAACAGTAAATCTAAGTACAGACACACAATTTTGAAGAGTACAATCGTGTGTGTGTGTGTGTGTGTGTGTGTGTGTGTGTGTGTGTGTGTGTGTGTGTGTGTGTGTGTGTGTGTGTGTGTGTGTGTGTGTGTGTGTGTGTAGAAGTGAGAGAGAGCATAGTAAAATATCTGAAAGTGTAAAACAGAAAGCCTGCTTTCAGTTCTAAATGATAGTCTTGATTAGTGATAGTACTGCACCCCATAAACAGCCAGATTACTAACTAATGCTCTCTCTGTTATGTCCTCTTTACGCAAATTATCTTTACATTAGGACACCAGTGCTGAAACATAACATTGTACATGTGCTTTAAAATATTTTGCATAACCTGAAACCTGATGTTCCCTGTCAGATATGTAAACCTTTAACATTGTTTGATGTTTCGACCTCACAACTGCATTACTGCACACTATACTTTGCATTTGCCTCTTCATTGATGCCATTATATGAGCTGCGTCTTTTATGTGAAAAAAATGGCTTGTCATCTTGTTCTGTAGCATATTTTTAACAACAAATTAAGTGCAACAATGCATAACAATTATCAGTTATTTGCAGCTGCATTCAAAACTACAAAGACCTTTGAAATGTACACACATGGACACATTTGTTGGCACTTTTCTATTTGAGAAATAAAAACCCACAATGACTTGAGTAACTTGAAACTCACAGAAGTAATTATTAATAAGCGTTTACTGAAAACTGGCTATTGAAACTCAGACAATTAATGTAATCTTTTATAAATATGCAGGAGAAAAAAAACACCTTCTGGTTTGACTGTTGGGTAGGATCCATCTGTTACACTGAAACAAAGACATTACAAATCTGTTTAAAGGATTTTTGAGCATTTCTCCAAACAAACATTTTTACCTCACTTATGTAACAGTAATATTGGATCCAGCAAGTTTATTCTTGAACCGAACTTGACACTAGACTTTGTAAAGTCGTCCACGTTTGTTGATTGGCATTTTAAGATGCTCTGAGTGAAGAAGAGATACATTACTTTAACTCAGAGATTGCTGGAATTGCACTTAAAAAGAAAAGTGCTTATACAGGACTGTCTCAGAAAATTAGAATATTGTGTTTTTTTAGTTCTTTATTTTCTGTAATGCAATTAAAAAAACAAAAATGTCGTACATTCTGGATTCATTACAAATCAACTGAAATATTGCAAGCCTTTTATTATTTTAATATTGCTGATTATGATTTACAGTTTAAGATTAAGATTCCCAGAATATTCAAATTTTTTGAGATAGGATATTTGAGTTTTCTTAAACTGTAAGCCATGATCAGCAATATTAAAATAATAAAAGGCTTGCAATATTTCAGTTGATTTGTAATGAATCCAGAATGTATGACATTTTTGCATTAGAGAAAATAAAGGACTTTATCACAATATTCTAATTTTCTGAGACAGTCCTGTATATTGAAATTATAGTAGTTGCTACATTTCTACAATTAAAGTTATAAACTTTATCGTGACTACTTGCCTCACCTTTTCATATTTGCCCATTTAAGTGCGTGTTTAAATATCACAAATCTGAATATCTTACAATCCGTTCAAACATTTACTTTTGAGAGAACAAAAGAACACATCTATGCTTCTCCATACTCCAACTCTCAGATAAACAAAGCTGTGTTGAGATAAAAACCTTTCTCCTTATTTTTAGCCCAGCGGATGTTCCTATAGTTGTGGAGGTGAAGTCGCTTTTTCAACAATGTAAAATATTTTTGGTATCTTGCTTTGTCCCTCTTCTACTTTTGTATTCTAGTCTTACCTTCTTGGGTCTAGTCATCTCTGTCCCGATGTCTCTGAGAGCTAGTTCTGTTGTTGTTCAGGTTTGGTGCACTTCTCCATAGACTGATATGCTGTTGTTGCATTATAGGCAACCAAGCTGGATTTACCCGATATTAGGGACAGAAGACAATGCTCCCGAAAAGCTTTCCTAAAATAAAACTGAATCTGAAATTTTGCTATGAAAGAAAGTATTTTGTGCCGCTTTAATATACATCTTTACTGCATTTAATATACATCTTTACTGCATTAGGAAGACATTATTTTTTTTCTTTTCAAGTGATTTGGATTCTACGACGGAGTATTAGTGACAAACTAAGAAAGAAAAATTGAAATTATGAAAATAAAGTCATAATAATATGAGAATAAAGTCGTAAAATTACGAGAATAAAGTCATAATGTTGCGAGAATAAAGTCGTAATATTTTGAGAATAAAGTTGTAATATTACGAGAATAAAGTCGTAATATTAAATATATTATAAATATATAAATATAACTTCACAAGATGCTCAATATTTAACATTTTAACACAGGGAGAAGACTGCTCTTCCTGTTAGAGTTCTCATAAATTACGACTTTATTCTCGTAATGTTACGACTTTATTCTCGTAATATTACAACTTTATTCTCGTAATGTTACGACTTTATTCTCGTAATATTACGACTTTATTCTCGTAACATTACGACTTTATTCTCGTAATGTTACGACTTTATTCTCGTAACGTTACGACTTTATTCTCGTAATATTACGACCTTATTCTCATAATATTACGACTTTATTCTCATAATATTACGACTTTATTCTCATAATATTACGACTTTATTCTATTACGACTTTATTCTCGCAACATTATGACTTTATTCTCGTAATTTCCCTTTTTTTTGTCTTAGTTTGGCCCTAATACTCCATCGTAGGATTCAGACCAAAATTTAAAGGATTCTTTGTTTGGCTCATCCTCCACATGTCCACAAAGTTTCATAAAAAAAACAGCTCCGCAGATGTTAGTATTAAGATTAGGCTTAATTAAGATTAGGCTTAATCTTAATACTAGTCAAAGGGGCCGGTCAACCGTCACAAAAAAGTAACAAATATTTATTTTGATACATTTTATTATTTACTATCCTTATAGTTACACACAAAATCACGTTCATCAATGGAGTCTTTGGTTTATATTAAAATATTCTAATTGTCTAACCCTAGCATGAACTTATTTACATATTAATTCAGGATATAATTACTATTTGATTAAAGTAGTGGGACCTGCATTGCCATGGTTATTAATAGAAATAGTAAAAGTAATGAGGTTGGAGGTAGTGAGTCGATGGGCAGTATAAGATATGAAACAAACAGCCCCCCTGTGTGTTAAAGTTCAAAACAGCCTGTGTGAAAGACACATAAAGTTTATATATTGAGCTCAGACTGCACTTTATTGTATATAGGTCAAGACATATTATGAGGTCACCTGTGAAAGACGCTTAATAGAAAGCCACTGCCATAACACCACTCCCCCATGAAAAGAATGAGCAAGTCGTCTGGAGGGGTCAGGTAGTGTAGTGTGGAAATGGAGGACTGCATTACATTCATGAACCCAGCCAAACAGAGAGGTTAACAGTATACCTTGTATATCTGTTTGTTTGGGGTTTTTTTGGACATGGATGGAGAACAGAACGGACAACAGCTTGAGGGGCCAGTGCTTCATGGAGTGAATACTAGAGCGGAGGAGAGGCAAAAATAAAAAAAGAATGTGTCACCTAGTGAGAGGAGGCACCAAGGCAGCATCTGTCAGAACTCTGCCGCTGTCTGCAGATTAGATCAGAAGCTATTTAAAGAGGGAGAGCCAAAGTGCTCGACACCAGCATCCACTCTGCATCCACCACCCCTCTCACATCATTCACAGTCAAGACTTGTGAAACTCAAAAAAAATAAATAAAAAAGAGACATTATAACAAATGACAGCTACAAAAGAGGAAGAGATGAGGGTATTTTCCTCTAGTGTCACTAACCTGATCAGATTGCTCCATCTCTGCATCTATGAAGATTCATCACATAAAAATCTAAGTTCATGCAAGAGGGAATTTATGTGATTGTGTTGGAAATGCAGCAGTCGGAGCTGGCTCATGTATTGTAAGGCTCATTGTTGGTCTATAAATAAAACTCCACAGCCCAGAGGTTAGGTGTACATGCTGCTTTCCAAACACAATCATGCTTTCCGATCAAGATCAGAGGAATATAAGCCAGCCTGGCTGTCAGTCTGACTTGGCACGTGCTGTAAATGTAGCTGTCATGTCTGCATGACAGTGTGCTTTTATAAGAGACAGGTGGTAAAATATCTATATTTATCTTGTGATCAATGTTCCCTCTAATTTTTCATGTATCTGGGCACAAACGCAAGCTCCCTGAGCAAACTGTGGACGACTGTGAGCAACATCACATATGCACGCTTTATTTTTAAGTATCTCATTACACTTAAAAACAAGACTCGTCACTGGAAAAAACAACAATTTTCACCTGTTTCAAGTAAATTTTCACTTGAAATAAGTAGAAAAATCTGCCAGTGGGACAAGATTTATCTTCTCATTACAAGCAAAAAAGTCTTGTTCCACTGGCAGATTTTTCTACTTATTTTAAGTGAAAATGTACTTGAAACAGGTGAAAATTTCGACTTTTTTCTCGAAATTTTGAGAGAAAAAATCGAAATGTCGAGAAAAAAAGTTTTGAGAAAAAAGTCAAAATGTCTAGAGAAAAGTTGAGATTTTGAGAAAAAAAAAGTCAAAAATTTTATGAAAAAAGTTGAAATGTCGACAAAATTTTGTTTTAATTGACCATTTTCACTTGTTTCAAGTCAATTTTCACTTGAAATAAGTAGAAAAATCTGCCAGTGGAACAAGATTTTTTTTGCTTGTAATGAGAAGATAAATCTTGTTCCACTGGCAGATTTTTCTACTTATTTCAAGTGAAAATTTACTTGAAACAGGTGGACATTGTCAAATAAGTTATTTTTCTGGTGTTATTTTTCTGGTGATGACTCTAAATGTTGAAATAGCAGTAAAACCACATTAATTGATGAAATGACATAAGGGATGGAAAGGAGGGATGGCAGTTTTACAGGGGGGATGATTTGGACCGTTTTTATTTCAGGGGGGATGATTTGGACCGTTTCTATTTCAGGGGGGGATGATTTGGACCGTTTCTATTTCAGGGGGGGATGATTTGGACCGTTTCTATTTCAGGGGGGGATGATTTGGACCCTTTTTATTTCAGGGGGGATGATTTGGACCGTTTTTATTTCAGGGGGGGGTGCCATCTCCCCTCATCCCCCCTCAACTCCAGTACTGCTGGTAGACACAGCAATGGTATGGATAGCTTTTAGCAGAGGCTTCAGACTTTCTCGTGTTTGGGATCCCCACAGCTCCTTGTATTCCCCAAATCCTTGAATACTTCTCTTCCTCTCGACTCGCGGGACCTCCGTAAAATGATTTATGGTACCGCGTTACACCAACGCAGAGCCTACGCCGTAGGGTACGCGGCGACGCGCATGTACGTTGCGCGTCGCCGCGTACTCTACGGCGTAGGCTCTGCGTCGATTTAGCGCGGAACCATAAATCAGGCTTTGCGAGTGAACGTCTCACGAGGGGCAGTCGCGTTGCAACGCCACTGTAGCCAAATCGCAAGGAGAGAGCAGAGAACTGAGCTCATGAGAAATCCTGGTACGCCAGAGGCTAATATTGAGAAGTGGGGGTACTCCGTACCGGCGCGTACCGGCCCACTTAGAGCACTGCGCTGGATAGACTTTCTTGTGCGCTGAGAATATGCGGTCAGTGCGCGATTGCGCACGGCGCGCAGCTTAGAGGGAACATTGCTTGTGATTGATGCAAGAGTTTCTGTAGGTGCATTAGTCTCTGCCAGAACGAATGCATATGCATGTGACATAGTTTAATGCGTGCCTATCGTGACTGTGTGTCCTCGCATTATTGGTGCGTGTTCTGCCTTGTCTGTTTATTTTCTGTCCTCCTGCAGTTGATAGATTCTACAGAATTCTGCCGGTGAGGCCTTGTCCACTGTTTGGTCACAGCACTCTGATTCTAGTGATGTTTCTCTCCTCAAATAAAGCAACATTAGCACAGTCATGTTTGCCTCCCAAACACGAGCCAAGGATGATGAAGCTCTGTGCACCAGCAAAGTGCTAGGCCTCATTTGAGCCCCGATACCGTCTCCCTTTTTCTGCTCCCTCCAGCTCTGTTGCTCCTGGCTGCAGCAGACTGACTCTCTGCTACAGACTGAGTCATTCTCAGCCAGTCATTTATCTCTCCATCCAGCCCCTAGATTTCACCACTCCTTTTGATGTCATCAATCAAAGTTAGACTGCCAGAGAGAGAGAGCAAGAGAGAGAGTGAGAGAGAGAGAGAGGAAAACTCTTAAATGTGTCAAAAGAGTGGCCAACTAAGGACTTGCACTTGAAGGCTGGCACTGCATTTACACGTGGACTCAGAATCCATGGATTATTAATGTGGCCCCTTTTCAACTGTGCCCAGAAACCTTGTAGAACAGCATGTGAAAAAGAAGGACTTGTATCGGAAAGGTGGCTCAGCAAACACTGGTTGTTACACCACGCAAGACTTGCAAACAGGCACGATATTAGATTTGGGAGGATTTACTGGCAGCATAAGCATAAACAGGAGGGTGTCACATAGAAATGCAAGCAAAGACAATGAAGCGGCAAACGCTCAGTTGGAGATACGAGCAAATGTTCCCACAGTTGTGGGGGTAACCTCTGTACCGCAGCTCTGCCCGACCAATTACATGCTGCATCTAACTTCACACTTTGCCTTCCCAGCCAGAGCGAACTTTACTAAAAAGATGAATATGCTTCACACAGAACAATACATCTTTATTCTTAACTGTTTCCAATTTGTGTCAAAAGCAATGTACAATAGGCCCCACTGTTTATAGTCTGGCAATTTAAAGCATGACAGCAGAAGATGAAGAAGGTGGCAGTAAGGATGGAAAATTATTACTCTTCTCCTTCGCCATCACTTGTTTATTGCTTATTTGTCTGTAGTAATGTCCCCTTTTAATGTTCCAGGAGAATGCAGGTAGATAGGCCCATTTCCTTCGTTCCCAGCAGGACAGCAGAGATAAATGCAACAGAATAGTAGAAATCATACGACTAAATGATATCTGTTATTTTCTACTTGAGTATTCAAATAGAACTTTCTATTTACATGCGGCGACTACATTAACCTGACAGTTCGTGCACTCTGCAAGTGTACTTAATTTTCTGTGAGTGGGAAGACGTTGCGTTTAGTCAAGTGCAATACAGCCAAGTTGTACATGGATAATTGTGTCTGTGTGTATAGTGACAGCAGTTGTCTGATGATATGCATTTCTCTGGACCAATTATTGTCTTACACTGAGGGCAGTAATCAAAAACAGAAGTGGAAAATCTCTATTAGTGCATTAAAATACTGCTGGGATTCGGGTCCTCACAACAACAACATGGGATCAAATTCCATTTTGGGATTTTTGATGACTAATGCTACATTCAACTACTATTATATATTTGAATTTTGTTAAAGTTCACCTTATGAGATGATAAACTGAGCATTGAAAAGAGGGTGCAAATGTGCACCAAAAACTGAAACTTAAAAAATGGACTTGAATTCTCAAAGTACATCTACGAGGCATTACTTTGATGTCTTTGTTTGTTTAATTATATTTGACATTTTAGCGTCTCTATGGAAGTGGTAAGTTGTTAAGCCGAGTTCAGCTCAAATACTACAGTATAAGAGCTCAGACAGCTCTTATACTGTAGTATTTGAAAAAATAGTCACTGTGGATAAAAACTGCAATAAGCAAAGTGCAGTAAATGTTAAACAGATCTCATTTTTCACTTTTGGTTTTCTCAGAGCTCCCAATATGATGCTAGGGAATGTATGTTGAATAAAAACAAATGAAGATGGAAATTCAACCATCTCCCCACAGATATGAGACAATAATTGCATTGAGAACTTTGATATAACTTTTTCTGATTTCCAAAATGTTCACATATGAACCCAAAGCGTTTAGATGCTTCATCATTTTCTACAGCTTATCTGGCTCCTTACTCTAACACAGCTAGGCTAAAGACAGGAGAAGAATTCAGGTAATGACGAAGAAGGTCATTGCGGGGTTTGCTATCTCTGCAAGGTCTGGCAAGGAGCTGGATGACTGTTCATTTCTATTGCGAGTGAAAGCAGACTGTTGGGAAGATGTTATCCACACATTAAGGGGGAGATGTGTTGACATCTGTCACCCTGATGATTGATTGCCTGAGGGAGATTCGTCAGTTTGTTAGATTTTCGTAGCTATTTTACAAGATGCAATGTCTGGGTGGGTGGACAGAAGAGTGTCTAAAAATAGAGAAGCCAGCGATGGCAAGGATGCAGTGGAGGCAGGTATATGTGGCTGCCAGATGGTGCCTTGTGGGGAATGTTTCCCAGTGATTTTGTTTGCAAATAGGTCTGTGTAAAGTCACCGGCTTCTCTCCTCCGACTCGCTTGCTGTTATAGGCAGAGCTTTAGGAACTGCCATATCTGATAAAGGTGCTGCCAACTCCAAGACGCCCTGCTGCTCGCCAGAGAGAGAGTGAAAGTGACTCCCTGTGACAGGTTTTGTCACTCTCTGAAGCGACCACCATACAGATTGTCACAGATAGAAATGAGAGAACCCTGGAAGGCATGACAAAATGTTTTGAGAGAAAGAAGTAGGAGTGCCAGTAATGCCATTATCTGTGGCCTACTTCAGCGCAGTAGTGGTGAAAAAGGGAAGCTAGCCTTCGCTCAAGATCTTTAATATCACTATCAGTCCACTCCGTGACTCAGAGGACCCAAAGATCCTGGACCTTGACGACATGTAACAACCGTAGCGTCCATGTCAACGTTAGAATATTTTGGAGCTGTTTTGATGGTCCAATTTGGACCTGCACTTTGTAGGGCTGGGCGATATATGGAGATTTTAATATATATCCATATATTTTCAAACGCGATATGGTACGAGACAATATCGTTTATATCGATTTTTTAAAAAAAATTAAAAAAAATTATTATTATTTTTTTTTTTTGATTTTGATATAGCTTATTTTGTGACAAATTGACTTGAATGTTTTATTTGAGATTTGCACAAATGTTCAACTGTCAACCTCAGTGGAAAAGTCTGCCTGTTACTGTCTACATTGTATTAATTGCAGTGTATTTTAATCTAATTATTATGCAGGAAAGGGATATTTGTTTTATTTTATTCAAGAAGCATTTCTATTCTATATATGCAGGCAGTTTATTTTTATTTCATTTGTTTTATACATTTTGATATTGTGCAGACCTCTGTTAATAAAGGTACCTGTGTGACATTTGGCACGAGGCTTTGTATTAAAACTGACTGTTTTTTTAAGGGTTTGCCTCAGAAAAAAATGAAGCTAACAGAGATGCTATGCTATAATGTTTTGGGGGAAACCCCAATTATGTCACAGAAAAAATATCGATATATATCGAGTATCGCCATTCAGCTAGAAAATATCGAGATATGACTTTTGGTCCATATCGCCCAGCCCTAGCACTTTGTACAAAAAATGGTTTTAGGCTTTGCTGATCATTTTTATCAGTTTTGTTCCTTCCAATCAGCATAGTTTGACATTCAATTCAATCTTTCAAAATGTAACCAGTTCACTGACTATTGCGATTAGTCTGTTTGATCGTAAATCCTTTTTTAAAGGCTGTTCTTATGAAAATGTTTTTTTTTTTACATTTAATACACCTATTTAAACTTTTATATTTAAATTTTATACACAGAATATTGGTCATATTTCAGTTCTTTTTATCATTTAAGTTTGATTTATAGCATATTAACATGACACAAGATCTAAACATAAACAATACTGTCTTAAAAAATGCACAAGTCAAGGCTCCCTTCATGTCAATACGACAGCACACGGTGATCCGTTCCACTGAGCGAGTGAGCATGAGTATAACATTGTGAACACAGCAGCAGAAGCCAGGGTGATTTCACAGAGATATGGGCACGTTTTCTGGTTCATAAGTACTGGCACCACACCAAATAAAACTTATTAGACTGTGAGAGCCCATACAAACATTTTACCAGTGTACAGATTTAATCTGCTATCATCCCGCAATGGTGCAGTCGTAGGTTTTTATACCTTGAAATCTTCTCCACTTAGGCTTCAGCTTCTCAGATCTATAAGACTTCTTTTTTTTTTATTTTAAATGGAAATATTACACATTTACACTGGAAGTGCATTTTTATGAGACAGAATATAGTTTTGATTGATACTAGGTCTTATAAAACAGTGCAGCTTAAAAAGGCAGTAACTTTTATGGATACTGCATATCTGTAAGCAGGATCCTATAATAGACTATCAGTTACAGTGGAAAGGGGATCTTAGATTTCTTAGATTTCTTGGAGCCGACTCCCCCAGACAGTGAGTCACATTTAATGGCTTGAAAGTGAAAAGGCTTTGTCGATGAGACAAGTCAGAGAAAATCTGTTGGAGCTCTGAGTAGGGATGGGAATCGGGAACAGGTTATTGTTCAGAACCAGTTCCCAGTGTTTCAATTCCTTGGAATTCCCTTTTCGATTCCAGTCGGCACGAATGACGTCATACGTCGCATACGCGTGTAAGCCAGTAGTCAATAGTAAACATGGCGCCCATGCAATACAAACACTTGAATGTCTGGTTACATTTCAGTTAAAAAGACGACAACAGGGCAACTTGCAATACTTGCCAAGTGGATATTTCGTAAAAGGGAGGAAACACTATCAACATGCAAAAACATTTGCTCACACAGCATGGAATAACAATCAATGGATATCATGTTTTCGATCCGCTCCGGATTAACGTCAGTAATTCCCAACCAAGCAGCAGCAGCAACGTCAGCATGTCTTTGGCTAATAATACTGCAGGTAAATAATTAACTAACAAACACTGCCTATGATATTACTCCCATTTGTCTCATTGTTTTCCTTTTTTTTCCAAATGAGAATCGATAAGGGAATCGATAAAGGACCAAATCATTAAGGAGAATCGAAAATGGAATTGGAATCGTAAAACTCTTGTCAATTCCCATCCCTAGCTCTGAGTGGTCACAAGGACTTTGTGCCTCAACCGTGTATCCAATGCCCCTTTTTCAAGTATTCAACTTGACTTGACTCGCCTCGCCTCTGTTCGCCTTGGTCTCAGTCTTTTTCCATTACAGTTAAGTACCACCTCAGTTTGGCTGGGGCCTTCATGGCAAAGCAGCCTGAAACGTGTTGCCCCATCCAGCTCCCTCTGGAGCGTTGGCCGTGAGGCACAGAAACGTATGGACCTCCTCGTTGCACCACTGAGTAGGTTTGCTTGCCATTTTCCACTGTACCAAAGTTTAGTTCTAATGTAAATATCGCGGCCGCTGTTGACAGATTTTAAATATAATGGGTGCAAAGAAATTGCCCTTAAGACTCATCTGAGATGTTAGTCTCTGGCCAAACAGTGGCCTGCAGCATGGTGATGTTGCATTTTCATCCGGACTCAGCTCGGTTAGAACCCCGGACAACTAGGTGCGAAAAAAGGAGGGATTAACTGGTACTATGGCCTAGTGGAAAACCCTTAAAACAGAATTGAGACGAGCTGAGAAGGTAGTAGTGGAAATTACCTATTAGAGGTATCTATTTAGACTGGCCCAAAGGAACTATGGGCATGAGTGCAATTGACTTGGGTCAATGTGAAATTCCTGTGGCAATTCAAACAAACAATGTTAAAAAGATTTGCTAGGAAAGTGAAAATAACCTAAGACTGCATTCACATTAGTCTGCTTTAGTTTAATAATGACGTTCTAAAAATAAAACTGATCCACATTCATGGAATAGCTCCATGTTTCACTTGAGCCTTATTAGTGGCTGAGATGTTTTGGATTGTTTTTTACCCCTTCTTTTTTCAAATTATGCAAATTATTTTTATTGACTAAATATGTCTTAAGATGGTAACAGAGTGAACAGAATAATGTACCCTATAGGCAAAGTGTATATCATTTTCATATAAATTCAGGTGAAATGGAAGACTAAAAATGCCACCCACACAGATCTTTTTCTGCCATGTAATGTTAAGCCCATCTCCCTCGATGGTATGCTTCATTAAGAATACTGCTTCTGAAAACATTGTCTGGCTGATTATCACCAAAAGATTCAAAATGTAAAGCACAGCGACAGACACAGCAGAAGTGATACTGTAAGTAATGATATATATGTTTGTGCTATAAAAGAAAATGGAGCAGACTCTCATTAAGATGAACACCGCAGGCCAAGGAAACATAGAAACGCCAGTGACACATTGATTGCCTGCCCTGTATAATTAGTGAGGTAAGCTGGCAACTGTGCACTGGACAGTCGCCCCAAAGCTGTGGTCACGCTTCTTAAAGATGTATTGAAAATTAACACAAAGCTTAACCAAAAGAAAAACTGGCAAAAACCATTTCTACTGCACTGGAATGTTGAATATGCAGATCCCTTTTAAAATTTCAGATCCCACATATTGTATGTTCACATTTTATCCTGAGGTCTGGTCAAAGCTTAACTGTCCGTGGGTCGTTAAGACCAATTGTGTCATGACGTAAAAACGATTCTTTGAAAATGCTACATAGACAATGCAGCTCATTAACTGGATATTAGTGGTTGCCATTTACAATAAATACAAATACAAAGAAGAGCTGATATCATTTTGTGTAGAAAAAACGTCCGTATGTGAGATATGGAAGATGCTACACAGCACATCAATGCTTGACAGATTCATGGAAACATTTAAATTCAGTTCTGAAGGTGTTAGGGGACTGGATGTTCCTGCGTCAGTAATAATGTAGTATCACTTGCACAATTTGACTTAGGTCACAACATGAAGGTACTCAAAATATACTCCCTACTGTGTTTTCTTTCTTAGATGGATTTATCTGATATCTGTTAGTCAGAATAATCATTGGACAGCAGATCAGGAAAAAGCTCTCGCATGCTTAAGAATTTGAAACTTACTTGTATGTATTTATTAGTTGTTTCATTTATGTGACATATTCATTGTTTGGGGGGTTTATTCAACCACTGAGTTGGAAGATAAGAGAGTTGAGGTGTAACAGCAGTGGGGGTGAAGGGAGGATGGGTGGTCTGTTTGGATGGGGGCAGGTGAGGAGGATGCTGAGTTTGTTTCTCATCTGAATCTATTTCAGAACATTTTCAGTTCATCGCCTCTGTCCAGATTTCTACTTGATCCTCCTTCTACTTAAATCCTGTGATCTTTATTACATTTTTTTTCCGACCTGATCACACATCTTACGCTCAAGTTTTCTTTCAACCGTTTTCCTGTACACCTTCTTTTTGTCTCTAATAAGTTCTTTTTGTACTGACCTCAATAACTGCCTCCTTCCCTGCAGGCTCTTTTTTGAGAAGCTCTTGTTTAGAAGCTCTTTCATGTCACTGGTGATCCAGGGTTTATTTTATTGGGGAATCAGCTCTGGTGGGAATGATGTTGCTCACAGAGAAGTTGATCTAGTCGGTCACGCACACAACATTGATCTCATCTCTGTGTCTCACAGATACCCCTTTTCCACCAAACTAGAGCTGGTTCGGAGCCGGTGCTGGTTCACAACTCATTCAACTTGCAAACCGGTTTGCTTTTCCATAGCTCGGGGTGCTAAGGGGTCCACTTAATTTCCTCGCTGCAAACATCGGTTACGTCGCTTGGTTTGTATTTGCGTGAAAATCCGGCTATTGCGGGCTTGGTCCATGTAGCACCCTCCAGTTTCGCCTGGACTTCCTCCATGGACCATATCGCTAAAAGACAAGTTGTCTCCTCCTCAGACCGCTGCTGCTTTGTTGCATCCATATTAATTTGTAGCTAATTTGAAAATGGCACCGTCTCGCAGTCTTCTTATTGCCGTTGGTCTTAACAACTCCATTAGAGCTACCTTGGAACCGCTTTTTCTGACCCGGAGCCAGTTTTTAGTCAGTGGAAACAGAAAGCCTGGTTCCAAACTAAGCTATGAACCAGAACCAGTGCTGGAACCGTTTTGGTGGAAAAGTGGCAAGAGTGCATCCCTGTTTGATGCCTGAGATAACCCCTGCACAGTTTCTTCAGCTTCCTGTGACAACTTTCTCAGTTTGTTTGGTCACAGGGTGCCTTTTGAACAACAGGGTTTATATGTGGAAGACAGACTTGATTATGCTCTGCCTTTCTGAGAGCAGGTCCTGCAGAATGGATGGAGATGGAGATGTGTATTGTGGTCTGATGAATCAGTATTACAGATTATGTGTATTTTTGTGCAGTGTTTGGACCAAAGTAAATAAAACACCCTTGAACATTTTGCAGACAATGGTGCTGTGTGCTCTAAGGCAGATCATTATGAGCGACAAGTTCAAAAGCCAAGGCCTGTAACGGTATGAGGTACGTGACTTTTGACAGGTGCCTTTGCCAAAGGTCATTTACACTTCTCTGGAGGCAGCATTAATGTGAGAAATAATTTTGAGGCTTTAGAGTAAGATAGAATTACCTTCAAGGTTACATATTTCTCGTTTATATGCATACATTTTGATTATTACTTTTTAAACAAAGCAGAAAAAAACACATTATGTATACAAAATAAAAGATTGGCTGAGGAAGAAGAGGTTACAGGTACTGCACTGGCCTGCCAGCAATTCTGACCTTTTGCCACAGACGATGTGTGGAGAATTTTGAACTGAAAGATCTGAGGGTGATTCCCTATTTGTGTGCACCTCAAGATGGGTTGTATGAAAAATGGGACAAAATAACCCAAATTCTCCATCACGTGGTATTCTCAGCACAAGGATGGCTGTTAAATGTTGTGAGAAGCAGTCCTAACATTACAAAGTGGTAAAAGTTTATCGTCCTGGGCTGCAGCTATTGAATATTTTTGGTAATTGCGTCATTACAATGCACTATTTTGGTAATCAAGTATTCTATTGAATATTCCATCAATTAATCGAGTAATTGGATAAATCATTCACAATGTTTTATCCAACACACAAGCACAAGCTTATCATGGAGGAGTAAAAATCGAGGACCGTCACGTCGCCCGGATCGGCGTCACCAGGGCTCCTCCCTGGAGCCATGCCTGGGGTTGGGGCTCGAAGGCGAGCGCTTGGTGGCCGGGTCTTTGCCCATGGGAGCCGGTCGGGCTCAGCCCGAAACGGCGACGTGGGCCCGCCTTCCCGTAGGCCCACCACCCGCAGGAAGGACCGTGATAAGCTGGTGCCATGTGGACTGGGTAGCAGTCGTGGCGGGGTGCCTCGACGACCCAATCCCTGGACCAAAACCCTCTCAGTAGGGACATCGAATGTCACCTCGCTGGGGGGGAGGAGCCAGAGCTTGTGCGTGAGGTTGAGAGATACCGGCTAGAGATAGTCGGGCTCACCTCCACACATGACTTGGGCTCTGGACGCGGCGGCTCAAAGTTGTGGACGCAAGGTCTCCGGTGCCTGTCGTGGCGGCAATCCTAGAACCCGGTGGTGGACACCTGAAGTAAAGGATGCCGTCAGACTGAAGAAGGAGTCCTACAGGGCTATGTTAGCCTGTGGGACTCCTGACGCAGTAGATGGGTACCGGCAGGCCAAGCAGGCCGCGGCTCGGGCAGTCCTGGAGGCAAAAACTCAGGTCTGGGAGGAGTTCAGTGAGGCCATGGAAGAAGACTTTCGGTCGGCCTCGAGGAAATTCTGGCGGACCGTTCGGCGCCTCAGAAGGGGGAAGCAGTACTCTGCCGGCACCATTTACAGTGCGGGTGGGGAGCTGTTGACCTCGACTGGGGACGGTGGAAGGAATACTTCGAGGATCTCCTCAATCTGACTGACATGCCTTCCACTGAGGAAGCAGAGAGTATGGACTGGGGATGTGCTCATCCATCACCCAAGCCGAGGTCACTGAGGTGGTTCATAAGCTCCTCAGTGGCAGGGCACCGGGGGTGGATGAGATTCGCCCTGAGTACCTCAAGTCTCTGGATGTCGTAGGGCTGTCTTGGTTGACACGCCTCTGCGACATTGCATGGAGGAAGGGGACAGTGCCGCTGGAATGGCAAATGGTCCCTCTGTTTAAAAAGGGGGACCGGAGAGTGTGTTCCAACTACAGGGGGATCACACTTCTCAGCCTCCCCGGCAAAGTCTACGCCAGGGTACTGGAGAGGAGAATACAGCCGATAATTGAACCTCGGATTCAGGAGGAACAAAGCGGTTTTCGTCCCGGTCGTGGAACACTGGACCAGCTCTATACCCTCCGCAGGGTGCTCGAGGGTTCATGGGAATTTGCCCAACCAGACTACATGTGCTTTGTGGATCTGGAGAAGGCATTTGACCGTGTCCCTCGTGCCATTCTGTGGGGGGTGCTCGGTGAGTATGGAGTCCGGGGCCCTCTACTAAGGGCTGTGCGGTCTCTATATGATCGGAGCAGGAGTTTGGTTCGCATTGCCGGCAGTAGATCAGACTTGTTCCCGGTGCATGTTGGACTCGCCGGGAACTCCGGGACGTGTAAGCACGTTGTGTCACACTAAAGAAAATCTGTGCGGAACTTGAGCTTTAAAAATATTTCTTAATTAAATGTCTTCAAGGCAGAGGAAATTCCTCCATCATTTTTGCAATCAAGTTACTCGAGGAATCGTTGCAGCCCTAGATATATATAACGTAATTAAGTTATGCTTGAGTTCATGCTGAAAAGACTCGATACAAAGCAAATATAAGAATAATTTCTTTTTTTGTCATTACTCATTTTGTACTTATTTTAGTACTTAGTATTTTATGGAGATGGTAATTCTTCGTCAAAGACAGAGAACACCAGACACTGCCACTGCATGGAAATGATGAAAACTCTGTCATAATGATGTGTTGGATAAGCTACACCATCTTGGCTTTTATCCCTATGCATCACCTGACCCTGGCAGCAGGGAAAAGTGAGGTGGAAAAAGAGCAGTAAGTGAGAGTTGATCCATGCTTAGGGTAGCTCTCTAATTCTACTCTCTAATGATCAGTTTGAAGGCTTCAACCACTGCAGAATTTAAAGTTTCCAACAATGACTACTTGAACTGAACTAATCTGCAAAGTGAAATTATACCGTTGTAGTGTAAAATTACTTTACTATAAAAATCAAAAAACCTTTGAGGGGGTAGATCGTTGTTCAGAGATCATCACAACTGCACGGGAGTCTTGTATTTGTCATCTGGCAAGAACTAAAAGTGGTAATATCACATGAAGCATCGACAGGTAACACAGGTGAACTAGACAGAATATTAGAGCCAATAGTTCAACATCTGGGGTGTAGAGGTGCTTCATTACAGTCACATGTATGGGGGGAGGGAGGTAGAAATGGAAAAAATGTTTCAAAGATGATCATTTAAATGGGAAAAAAGCTCAATAATAAGAAAAATACTCAAGGAGATACAAATGAAAGTACAATTTGATTGAGCGACTGCAACAGGCTGCCACTTCAGTGGCATCAACTAGCCTTAAACATGACTCAAAAGGTTGGAGGGATAGACATCCTCTTAAGTTTGACTATTGCTCACTGGCCACCACATTTACTCTGTTGCATTTTGAAGTACAAAAATGTATTCCTTATGCTACAACCCAGGCTAGCTGCTTAACGGGTTGACTACATTCCCAAATAAAGTCTTTGTTAGTGTGGTTGTCCTTTTTGATTTTGGACTTGTCTTGGCTCATTTTGTTGGATGTTTATGATACAAAATGATGGGTATATGAGAACCAGAACATACCCTGCACAGTTCACAAGTACTGATGCACTGTGTAGTGATAATGAATACTTTATAGGTGATAGGTCAATGGAAATCTTATGACTGATGACTTGCACATATATTGCATCAGTACTTATACGTTTTTTACACAAGATGGTGCATGCCAAGACAACAGACTGTAATGCAGACATTTTTCTTCACCAGAAACTGACGGCCTTGGTAGCATACTGTAAATGCCTACAACAACCTTTTGTCAATGTTTGCTTGACGGCTGCCTTTGGAGAAAGAAGGGGATTAATAAGTGCCCTCTCTCTCCACTGCAAAGGCAGAGGCAGGGTGAAGTTGCTACAGACAGCTCAGTAGGGAATTTAGGGGATGATAACTGATAACGTTTGAAATGACATTTTACACCAATTCCCCTATCAACAGAGAGCACAGGCTATTAACAGTTTGCATCTGGCACTAACATTTAAGTGTTAAAAAGTTAAAATTAGGCTTTCAGAGTTCAGAGGCATATTCGCACCAGAAAAAAAACTTGGACAAGGTTTTCTTTTTTTTTTTCACCTGACTGCTTCATACTGTATATAATTATGGGAGAATCATTTTCTGAGCTCAACATTTTTGAGGAAAAATGTTTAAATTACCCACATAGTGTGATTTAGTAAGGTTTGGGCTTGTGTGCACTTTACTCCTGATTGGGCAATTATTTACAGCAGAAAAAAATGATATCTTTTAATTTTGCGCTTGACATGACTGCGATAGCTCCTTCAAGGCAAAGGCACAGCAGTGAGCACTGAGGGTGAGAAAATCTCTCCACTCATGGCAATTTACTTAAAATGTCAGAGGGAAACATTATCAACATATTGATTGTCAAGACACATTATTTTTAATTTGCTGGAGGAAATTGAAGACAACATGGGATCTCTAACTATATGATAATGATAACTATAACACACTTAATTAATCACAGTTGCGTAAAACGGCTTTGACAGAGGAAGAGAACTTCCGAACATCCACTGCAGCAGCAGTTGCCACACTACATAGAGAGAAAATGTAATGGACCAACCAAAAATGTTATATCTGAAAATGTATTATCCACATTTTCACCGTTCACCTTCATATGTATGTATATATATATATATATATATATATATATATATATATATATATATATATATATATATATATATACATATATATATATATACATATATATATATATGTATGTATATATATATATATATATATATATATATATATATATATATATATATATATATATATATATATATATATATATACATATGAAGGTGAATGGTGAAAATAACTTATATGTTTTTTATATATAATATCAAGTTCTAGCACCTCATTAGTTGTAACTTGGGCCCTGTCCCAATACTACCACTACCCCTAGTTTTCAGCCCTACCCCTAAATTTTGCGCGTTCCCGTGAAGGTAGTGGTGTCCCAATTCCTCTTTCCACCTAGGGGGAGTGAAGAAAACTAGTGTAGTGGCTATGAATCTGTCCCTACGGATGGAGGGTTTTCGGATTCTCACTAGCTGATCTAGGGCCAGAAAAATTTCCCAGAATGCTTTTCGTCGTCATTTGCGGACTGAATAAAAAAAACAAAACATGGCGGACATTTCTTAATTTTTTGTGAATAAAATCAATATTTTGAGTTAGTTTCTGCATAAAAATGCGTTTTGATTACATTTCTAGCGAGAAATATATATTTTACTTTCATAATATTCACTCAGTGAATGTACATAATCACTCGCTTGCCCGTTGTTGCGAAGATCACCTCAGAATAAAGGCTGATTTATGGTTCTGCGTTACACCAACGCAGAGCCTACGGCGTAGGTAACGTAACCTACGTCGTAGGCTATGCTGTAGGCTCTGCATCGATGTTACGCGGAGACGCGCACCGTACGCCGTACCCTACGCCGTACCCTACGCCGTACCCTACGCCGTACCCTACGCCGTAGGCTCTTCGTCGATTTAATGCGGAACCATAAATCAGCTCCGGAGCCGACCAACATTTATCTTCGTAAATTATTTATTTCAGCCAGCGGTAATTCTCAACAGAGCTGCAGGTTTCTCCCCGGGACGACGGCGCAGGGCGATCACGTCTGTACTCCGGCTGCTGCTGCTGCTCCGAGCCGGCGGCTCTTCTCATCTCTGAAAACATCGGGTCAAATTTCTTAACAGGCGTTATTTGGATAGACTGAGCACAGGTTGGGGATCTTAACGGTTACTTTTACGCCTGAAAAAATATTAAAACTTAATAAAGTGGCATATTAACAGCGCTACAGCTGAAATTAAAACAGCTTTTGGCTCTCAGCTTCCTGATTTTAGGGGTGGTGCTGAAAGTAGGAGTAGTGGGAGTATTGGGACAGGCCCCTGGGAAGATTTCAAGGGCCCTAAAATCTGTCCCTTCTTTTTTAGGGGTAGTGATAGTGAGGGAGGGCTAGTGAAAGTAGGGGGTGTATTGGGATTGGGCCTTGGTCATGTTTCATGCTGATAGTTTTTCAGATTTACAGTAGCACAGCATTCACACATGTTCTTCCAATGTTTTTTTTTCAGTGGAGCTGAAACATTTCATCTTTGCAACATGAGTCAAACACACCAATCAGGTTCTCCTCCTTGTTTCTGCTCCGTATCCCACTGAGTTCGTGGTAATATTGGTTAATTCCTTGATTTAGCTTTTTATTTCATCAATTACTCAAACCACATGCACTAAAGATATTTTTAGAGCTCCACCCAGTAACAGTAAGTGGTGTTTCAAATCTTTAGATGACACATACGGGCAGTCTCATTCTGTTCAACTATAGGTGGTCTTCTGAAGATTCTTCCACACCCACAGCAATAATCATTCATTTAACTCACAACAATATATATATATAATATATATACAGTATATATATATATTTATATATATAGATATACACATATATACACATATATATACACACACACACACACACACACGCACGCACACGTGTGTATGTATGTGCATGTGTAAATAAAATATGGTTATTGTTCCAGATTGTTGGGTGTGTGCAAATCCTTTTATACCCCTAGAATTGTGAAATAACACCCTGTAGTGCTGCACTGCTGAAATAGTCATTAGGCGATATCGCATGTCTGCAGCTCAGGGAAACAGACTGCGATAAGAGCCATAACAGGAGCTGTTTAGGAACCTGGAAAGAAGGATTTTTAATTACAAAAAGAGAGCAGATGATAGCTTTTGCACGGTAACTCTTGATATGAGTCAATTCTCACACAGCCATAAATAGAACTCAGTTTTGTTGGCGGAAGAGGCAAACTGTTTCGCAGAGAGACTTGCTTGCAGCCTCGTCCTCATAAGAGAGGAAATCATTGATGGTTGTGTGTCTCTGTGAGATACTAAGTGGTTCAAGCTGACAACAAGATACTAAAACGCTCCATATGTTATATATAAAAATATATCTGTATAAAGAAGATGATTTACCTTCCGATCAGTCTTTTACCTCCCGCCTGCTAGTATCCTCTGCCTCTCTCGTCTTTATTTTGGTCCTTCCATCATTAAAAAGCTTTACAGGGAATCTCAAATGATTGTTCAAGGTCATGACATGGATCATTATATTTAAATTAGTTTTTTATCCATTAAAAAAGCACACCTGAGCCCAAAATAACCCAAAATAGCCAAAATTCCGATCCGGTCTTAGACAAACTTGATTAATGTCTTAAACCGTTATTTCAGCTGCTTGCATGGGTCAGCGTCTCTGCACTACACTCAACACCAAACTTGAACTCCAAGATGCACCCAAATCAATTATTCCAATATAATGATTCCGTCTGTAATGACATGTCTAGATAATTATTTTTCTGTCAGCATCAACGCTTTGCTTTGCACAGCATGGAATTCAATCAGGCTTTGACAGCCTGTAAAGATAGTTTATATTATGTTGTGATATTTTAGTACATTCAAATGTTTACACCAATTTACTGCCCTGGTAAGAATTAAATTGGGTATTGTTACTGTAACAAATCAAATCAACGGTAGCTAAAATGAATTCAAACATGTTTTTTAACACAAAAATTATGAGCCGTCATTGCCAAAAAGGGGATAACCATGCAGCAATAGAACTGCTTTGTTTTTCTTTCAAGCATATACTTGCTGCTTATCCGCTTACTGCCTTGGCCTGTAGGCAAACTGGCAGTTTGAAGTATCAGGGCAAGGGATTTACTGCTGGACTGAACTGAGCCAGCTCCCAAACTATTGCATTCTCTCCTCCATCCCATCCCAGAGATTCTGCTATATTTCCAGTACAGGTCAACTACATTTACCCTTTAACTTTCCACATACACATATACGCACTTTTGCTTCTTTATAACAAACTGCCATCATGCTATAATGCCACCGGCCCCCTGCAGGAGGATACCATGTTTTTAATGAAAATGACTTAGTCATTAAAATGGGTCAGTGTGGCCCGGCTTGCACGCACATGCATCTTTTTTTCTTTGCATGTGAGCAGCATGACCTGACAGTATACAGACCTAATCCGCCCGCTATCTCAAGGAAGCAGGCAGACAGAGAATCCCTGCAGTGTGGCCCTAGCATCTTTTTCTGGTCATTACCAGCACAACTCCACTCAGCACGGATAGAGGCGATGAAGGAGAACCTCAATAAATGATCAGTGTGCTCTGCCAGCACCAACACATGCTGCATTTGATGCCTCCCATCACTGATTGTACAACCCATAACCTCTCCAGGCTGATAGCATAAACCTCACAAATTTGCCCTACAGCTGTTAAATGAGTCTGTCCATTCTAATGACCCAGATTTGAAAAGGAAGTGGTTGATTTCCCGGGCCTCAAGGACGGTAGAAAGCCCACCTCTTTCTAAATCCCCCGAGGGATAAATGAGGCCCATTACAAGGTGAAGTTTGTAATGATGCTTTTGATTAGTGAGTTGTCAGGAGGTATTGGCCTTATGCTCATCATGGTGTTGTTTAGCACTTTAAGGCCTCCGTAAAGATGAGTGTTTTTTGAGAAAAGATCAAAAAGCAGGAGACATGTGCCTAATGAAGTCTCAGGCTTATAGCCACTCTCATGACAGGATAATTACAGCAAATGCTTCCAGCGAACACTTCAAAGGACACTTCATCCCTGCACCAACACCATGCAACACATCTCACCCATCAAGGTGGCCTGCGCTAAATCCGGTCCCCCTGGTTTCTCTGTAATGTTGTTCACTCACTTGTGCATTGCATCTCTGCAGTTGGTCATATTTCGGCCACACAAAATATATTTCACTTGAGCTATAAGAATACAAGTAGCCCTGCTGATATTTCTGTTAAAAAAATTAAAGAAAGAACATGCAGCATTAGGATGTGTCCCACACAGAGGTGTCAAAAGTATTCACATTCATTACTCAGGTAGAAGTATAGATACTAGAGTTTAAAAAAACTCTTGTAGAAGTTGAAGTATCTACTCAAGTTTTTTACTCAAGTAAAAGTATAAAAGTACTGGTTTCAAAACTACTTAAAGTATAAAAGTAAAAGTAATGTAAGGGGGAAAAAGCCATTAAAGACAAAAGCCATTGAAAATGAATGCATCTTAGTATAATGCAAATATATTAAAGAAGCATATATGTGTACTATTGAGCATTAACATGTGTTTCAGAGAGCAGCAGATATGATGACTAGTTGCCTATAAGGATTGTAATGGTGCAAAAAGTCAAACTTCAGAGGCATGTTATCATTTATCCTAACCTTTATTGGAATGTACATCCAAGTTTAGTTGCAGGAATCTGAGGGAACGGATGTAAGAACAAAACTGGACAAATCTGTGCCACAACCACAACCAAATTCACTCTCTCCGGATGGAGCAATTTAACTGGATAGTTTTTTTAAAAAGGCCAAAATGAAATAGAGTAACGAAGCTGTTTTTAAAATGTAAGGAGTAAAAAGTACAGATAATTGCGTGAAAATGTAAGGAGTAAAAGTAAAAAGTCGTAAAAAAAATAATTACTCCAGTAATTAGTATAGATAGCCAAGTAAGTATAGATAACCAAAATTTCTACTTAAGTAAGGTAACAAAGTATTTGTACTTTGTTACTTGACACCTCTGGTCCCACAAATACAGTAATGTAAAACTATTACAATATCGACTTTTTTCCTCATTTGTAATGGTGCACAAAACAGCCAAAGAGCAGCAAAGCATCAGTCCAGTTAAAGACATGCTGTTAAATCAAATTAAATGTATCCATTGCCCCATATAGATGCCTTTTGACACACTTCCTGTTACTCCGAAGCGTATTATCAATCAAACAAGCTAACCTGTCAGCGAATGGTGTTAACATCCAAATCACAGCTTGCAAACCGTCAGCTCAGCTCAAGCACAGGCATCGGTCTGTGTCATCTGCACAGACCAATTTACAAATCAGCCCTAAGCTTTCTTTTAATGGGTCAAAAACTTTCAAGCCAAGGGCTTTCAAAGGAGATATATTTTTCAGTAGCGTTCACATACAGCTATTTGGTGTTAAGTGTGTTACAAAGTTCAAAATTGCCCCAAAATGCTCAATTTTTCATCCAATACTGGATAAAATGTCAAGAAAAAGATTGCACATGCTTTTGAGTCACTGGGCAATTTTTCTTGTGAATCCGGTAAATATGTCTTTCTGCAGTGCAGTCTGGGATGATGAATTAGCTTCTGAAGATAAGATAAACCGTACCAGTAGAAGTGGCTTGAATGCTCCTCTCATCAAATCTTGAAGATAATTAAATTGTAGGGAAGCATTCGTAATATAAAAACTGCAGGAGCCAACTGTATTAAAACAATATTTGGAAGCGTCTTACTTCTGAAGCCAGCATGTAAGGCCATTTTGATAATTGCTGAAAAGTTTTAACTGACATTAACCACGTTCAGCACTGAAACGGCACCATAGGGGCGGGCTAGAAATCTACTTTGGCATGTTGGGAAAGAAATAACGCTTGATTTGATTTACTGGACTGGTTCCACTGAACACTTTTACTTTTTTTAATGAAAGAAAAAAGTAAAACTATGCTTGATGGTGGATGATTCATAATTAACTAACAAGCACTGCTATTTTTTTTCTAAGTCTATTCTTAAAATGACTCCTGGTAGAAAGGGTGGCACAGTAACAGATGGAGACGAACCACTTCAACACAGGGGAATGAAGTGATCCACAGAAAATTCACTCCTATGGTGCATTTCAGATAAACCTAATGGAGGCGTTATGTCTCAGTTACGCGAGTAAATCACTCGTGATTTGTTTTTTGCATATGCAAAGACTGCAATGCTATAGATGTTGTGTTTTAAAGCTGTTTTCATTTGCTGGTAAATACTAGAATATGAATGTGCAAGCATGGTACACTTTTCATTAGCATAATCAGAAACATATTAAGGATGCACTTTTATATAAGACTTGCTAAAGAAGCTCATTTCCATCACTTTTGTCAGCAGCTTACAAGTATCCCCTCAAATAGAAAATCACCATAAAACACACATACACACACACACGTGGTTTTAGCATGTTATAAGATCAACAGACCGCCTCTAACACGCGTGATGTATTTTCATTTATTAATTTTACAACAAAGATTATTGACACCAGCCTGTGTTTGACAACCTATTCCTGTTTAAATGTTCCAGCAAGCTGCATTTTCACTTTGGAAAAGAAGCACTCACTAGGGAGAGATGAAACCCGTGGCCACTCAGAATAATAAATCATTTCACCACACGGAGCTAAGTATATCACAAAAAGACTTTTGATGCTAGGAATGAGCCATATGACTGCAGTCACAATTTTTACAAAAGCAGTATCCGCAGAGTCTGAAGAAGGAAGTCAGCAGCTCTTTTGTAACATATGCATCAGATAATTATCTGAGCGGTTGAAAACTGTTTTTCCTGGTTGCTGGTTCAAGTCCTGACTGGGGTCTGTGTGAACTTTGGATGTTTCCCCCCCTCCCTGCTTGGGTTTTCTCCAGCCACGCCTGCTTACTTTTCACAGTCCAAATATGTACATGTTGGGTTAACTGATGATCCTAAATTGTCCTGACGTGCAGGGCCGGTTCTAGAAAATGATGACTAGGGCTGCATCTCAGATCAGAGGGGGTGCACATGCCTGGCACGTTATTCAACACTAAATTATGCATTTTCCTATAATCTCAAGCCAAATTATACTAGCAAAATAAGAATATTTAAAGTGTATTTCAAATGCTTTATTGCAGCAATATTGCTGCAGAACAAAGAAAATGCTACATTTAGTCTGGGCTACGTCACCCATCACACAATCTAGCAACAGAAAATAAAACATAGCAACAAAAATAAATATAACCATAAATATACAGGACTGTCTCAGAAAATTTGAATATTGTGATGAAGTCCTTTATTTTCTGTAATGCAAAAATGTCATACATTCTGGATTCATTAAAAATCAACTGAAATATTGCAAGCCTTTTATTATTTTAATATTGCTGATCATGGCTTACAGCTTAAGAAAACTCAAATATCCTATCTCAAAAAATTAGAATATTCTGGGAATCTTAATCTTAAACTGTAAACCATAATCAGCAATATTAAAATAATAAAAGGCTTGCAATATTTCAGTTGATTTGTAATGAATCCAGAATGTATGACATTTTAGTTTTTTTAATTGCATTACAGAAAATAAAGGACTTTATCACAATATTCTAATTTTCTGAGACAGTCCTGTAAACTTGCTTGCGTGGTTGTGCTTGAAGCACTTCCGAATATCCATAATTACTTTGTGTTAACGGAGCAGCAGAGTGCAGCGTCTTGCTGGTGCAGGAAACTGCTGGACGCAGATGAGTGAAGGACACTGGCTGATTTATGGTTCCGCGATGCACCAACGCAGAGCTTACGGCGTAGGATACGCGGGAACCGAACGTACGTAGCGCGTCACCGCGTTCCCTACGCTGTAGGCTGCGCTGTCGATTTAACGCAGAATTATGAATCAGGCTTAACGCGCGCGCATTCGTCAGTTTTCTTTTAGTCTTTTCAACTGAGCATGCAAACACATAAACTGAGGGTGCAATGCATGCTTATGCACCCTCATAGAACCGGGCCTGCTGACGTGTAACAGTGAGTAATCATGCTTGTTACATGTGTCTCTTTGTCGGCCTTGTGATGAACAGGCGACCCGTCCGAGGTGTACCACACTTTACACTCAGTGACAACCGGGTCCGTCCCCTGAACCTGGAACAGGATGAAGCAGGAATAGAGATGGAGGAAAATTCAAATCATAAAGGGCAAAACTAAGCTTGACACATGATCTATGATCCCTCAGACAGTGCTGCATCCTGAACGGTCATTCATCATGTAAGGACATGGCAAAATGATCGCTCTGTCAAAACCTTTTCTCAAACACATATAACATCATTGGTAAAGTGTGGCTTTTACTTGAGGAAACTTTTATTTTGGAGTAAAGTAGGGCTTTACAAAAATGAAACGCTAGGTGTCAGTAAAACTACCAGCGGAACAAAAGTTAGGTTTTTTTTTCTACCTGTACAGCTATGAGTTACATTAGAAATTAACCACCATTTTTATATGATGTGTCGTGTGTCGTTAGTGGTTTTATCTTGCACTCACTTTCTACTGCTTGTTAATTGACGGCTTCTGCGTGATTAGAGAGATAAACATACTGACGTTGCCTCTGATTTTAGCTTGACGGGAGTATGATGCCAGGGTTTCAGTCAACTTAAATATGTAAATGCTCATTGTTCAGTCCCTAAAATACCTACATTTGGCTGCTGAAAAAGTTTTTAATAATAAAAAATGTGTATTTTAATGTTACAAACATATCTAATATGGAGGACTAAAACTGACATAATTAAATAATAAAAAAAAAATATGTATATATATATATTGGTTTTTCTTTTCCTTATATGTGCATTTTCGTGAAGAAATGTATATATTTAATTTTTCCTTTTCCTTATACATGCATTCCTTGTTTTTACATCCCCTTGTCTCCTCTTTTTACTTGGAAATGCAGAGGGCTGCCCTTCTTGGTCCAGCTGCTCTACTATTGGTCAATAAACGGGAAGGATCCTGATTCTTCCGAGGCGAGGGAATGTAAAAAATGAGGAATGCCTGTATAAGGAAAAGGAAAAATTATATATATATATATATATATATATATATATATATATATATATATATATATATATATATATATATGTGTATGTATGCTTCTATTTTTATATATATCACTTTTTCCATAAATTAACACATTAAATGGATAACAGGAAAAGCCCTAAATTACGTGAAATTGTATAAAAAAACTGTTTAAGAGCAGGTGGTTCAAGCTTCACAGGATTTAGAAAACGCCCCTAGACAAATATAATATTGTCCTCTACATCGTCCGCATCAACCATCTCAGAGTCTCTGTGACTATCAAAGTAAGAAATGGTTTAATGGTTTCTATACTCCTTTTTCCTTTATTTTGCTCCTGCCCTACATCCTCCACATCTCCTCTTCAATTAGTTTGGATTTAGAGTCTTATTCTGGGCATTATTTGAGCTTTGGAAAGCTCAATCAGCTGCTCCCACGTGTAGATAACGGAAAAAAAAAACTGTTAAAAATCTACTAATTTAGGCAGAAATGTTTCAAAAATAGTGTTTCAACAGAAAAAGAAAAAGCCTAGTGGAAAACCATTCTGGTCTGCACCTCCCTATCAAACAAAGCGTTCCTGCCCTTAGCAGGGACAAGGACACAGATGTGTAAAAGAGAAAAACAAAGGTCCTTGCACCTGTGATTCTTCTTGTTTTTTGTGGGTTTTTTTTTTTCCAAAAGTGGCAAAGTTGTGAATGAGTCTGCAGCTCAGTGGGTTTGTTCACAGACACGTAGAGAATTGCGGAGGCGGGCTGCGTGGTCAGTGATAGAGAAAATACAAACACTGGCACGGCTTATGAGGACATATGTTACTTAACACAACATCATGGTGTAACAACATAAACAGTAACGTTTTATTTCACATATTGATATATAGGGAAAGTATGAATACTTATTAGATGTAAATGATAGTGGACGGTTTTATTGCCCAAATCACCTCTCTAGGCGAGGAGGAGGTTCTTCAAGGGTTTTTACATTACTGATCGTGACCTCATGTTAGATTATTGTGCTCTGTCATTCCTATCACTCTAACTCCCTGTTACAGGCAAGGCTCAAAGAGCTTTCTTTCACTCTAACCCTCAATTACCCAGCCCAATCATTTCAGACAGGCGTTGAGGTACAGTAATAAACCCTGGCCTGGTGCTGCTGAGGCAGCCTCTATTTTAAAGCACCTCTGAGAGCACTGAAAACACTGAGCTCTCAGTTGATCAGGTGTTGTGACCATAGTTGACTTGCTCGACGACAGTGTACAGTGAAACCAAAAAGAAAAGTATACAGTATTGTTGTTCTGTCTAAGAATATAGAGTATAAACAAGATGATATGAATTAGGAATGGGCGATATTTTACCGTTCATGATATACCGTCAAAAAATTCTCCACAGTAAGAATTTGTCATCTCGCTGGTAAAAACGATAAATTCCCATTGATGACGGAAGGAAGGAAGAAATGAGCCAGAATGAAAGAAAGAAAGAAAGAAAGAAAGAAATGAGCCAGAAAGAAAGAAAGAAAGAAAGAGAAATGAGCCAGAAAGAAAGAAAGAAAGAAAGAAAGAAAGAAAGAAATGAGCCAGAAAGAAAGAAAGAAAGAAAGAAAGAAAGAAAATGAGCCAGAAAGAAAGAAAGAAATGAGCCAGAAAGAAAGAAAGAAAGAAAGAAAGAAAGAAAGAAAGAAAGAAAGAAAGAAAGAAAGAAAGAAAGAAAGAAAGAAAGAGAGAGAGAGAGAGAGAGAGAGAGAGAGAGAGAGAGAGAGAGAGAGAGAGAGAGAAGAGAGAGAGAGAGAGAGAGAGAGAGAGAGAGAGAGAGAAAGAAAGAAAGAAAGAAAGAAAGAAAGAAAGAAAGAAAGAAAGAAAGAAAGAAAGAAAGAAAGAAAGAAAGAAAGAAAGAAAGAAAGAAAGAAGAAAGAAAGAAAGAAAAGAAAGAAAGAAAGAAAGAAAGAAAGAAAGAAAGAAAGAAAGAAAGATAAATTCCCGTTGATACGTTGGTGTAGTTTAGTCAGCATTTAGTATCTTTTAGAGCAGTGTTTTGGGGGCTCCAAAGACTGAATGTGATGATAGATTTATAGTTAAAAAGGTGGAGTTGAAATGGTGTTTTTTTATCGTCATTTTTATCGTTATCGGGATAAATGCCAGAAATTATCGTGATACATTTTTTAGTCCATACCGCCCATCCCTAATATGAATGTGCCGACTGTTCTGATCTTCTGTTGTGGATACATCATCTAACATTTTACTCCTAAAAACAGGTCTGGATATGTATTTTTGCTATTATTTGCTTGATGTAATCATCTCTCACAGAGAAGCAACAATATTGTTATGATCATACTTTCGGTGTGTCACTCGGTCCAATTTAGAATAAAGGAAGTAAGTGAAGTTGTCAGCTGAGGCATTTGGATAAAATTAAAGACTGAAGTTAAAGTGAAATCTTCAGCACTTATCTCGACACTTAAACTATACTTTACTGCTTAACCGTGTTGCAAATGGAGTCTTTTCAGTCACAAGGATAGGCCATCACTGGATCATAAACTACGCAGAGTGATAGTGTCATAAAAACAAGTGGGATGCACAGCCTTACTGCAGGAACGTATCATAGCTTCAAGATGCTTTTCCAGAATTGAACATCGTGGGGGATGA